>NC_055676.1:3764216-3789216 GCF_017976325.1 Chelmon rostratus | reverse complement strand
ACAATACGTAAACAAGAGTCAGAATCTGACCAGACATTTGAGCGACAGTTTTTACACTGGCTTCTGCCTGGACCTCGGCACAGTATTACAACACAAATAATGCTACAGGACAGGGTAAATTAAATGTAAATTATCCATATTATGTTTTAATGGCCACTTAAAGCTTTTATTTGCAGATTTTATCTAAATGTCATTTAAATAAAGCAGATTGAAAAAAAAAAATAAAGAGCCAGAGAAAGAGACAGAGGAGCAGGTGCTGAGTGGCTGCCATCCACAATGCTGTTGATCAGTGAGAAGTGTGTGTGTGAAAGAGAGAGAGAGTGTGCTGATTACACAGGAAGACGAGAAAGAGGAGAATTTCTGGGTCAAGAGATGACACACACTTTCTTTCAGTCTCACACACACACACAGACAGATTTGTCATGCAGTTATAAACAGTAAGGACAAGTCTGTCTGAGAGAAGAATAAACTCTGTCAATTGACTAACTCTGTAAATTGTAATATTCCAGCCTGTATTAGAGGGATTTCTGCAATTTCAGTTTGTCGTTTTCAATTACAGTCGCAGTCTGAAAAAACACCTCCGCAGAGAAGCAGGAGACAAAAGGAGGAGGTGCAATGTGAAGCAGGAAGTCCAGTGTGAAGGTTTAGCAGACACACAGACACACACACAGCAGGACTTTAGATCTCTAAGAGCAGATTTAGCAGAATGCTACGTGCTACATGAGGGATAATCCTTCATTGTAAAGTTTGTCCTGGTGATAAAATGTAAATGGTTCATCCTCAGGCGAGCAGGAATGTGATCAAAAATATGACCTTTAGATCTTATATTTCCTGTGCATTCATGGGAAACGCTGTAAAATCATCAGAAATCATCCTCTCCGGGGTGCAGGCATTCTCCCAGTGGATATCTGTCGTTTTGTTGTTGATGATCGCTGTCATTTTGGATTTTCTTACTATTTACCACTGATCCTTATTAATCTGAAGAGTTTCTGGTCCCTGACAGAGGAAGAGTTGACAGTTTTTACACATGCCTTCAAAATGTACAATGGAAACTAAAGCAAACTGGATTGGAGTCATTACAGAAAACTGGGGCTGTTTTCTCAAAACATGAGAAAAAGGTCTCATATCATCATGAGCTATTAGTGTTTTGTGACTCTGGATCATATTCTGACATCACACTGGTCTTGTAAGTGTAAGACCTTCATTAGGAGACAAGAACTCTTTCATTTTGTGAATGTAATGCATTTCTGCAGATGTAATATACAGCACATTGGATACTGTAAACAAATGGGAAGGGAGTCTACACTGGTCTACCCTACACACACACACACACACACACACACACACACACACACACACACACACACACACACACACACACACACACACACACCCAGTGGAACATTCTTCATACTGTACAGTCTCTCCTCTGTGCAAACTGAACACTTGACAGAAAGCACCTGCTGTAGCAACGTCAACACACACACATGCACACACACACACACACACACACACACACACACACACACACACACACACACACACACAGACCCCAGTGTTGAGGTTGGACTTCCATGGGAGGAAAAGTACAGCAACATTTTCCAGTGGCGTGATACGTATGTATTTTTTTCCCCGTGTAATGAACTGAGTAAGAGAAGGCAGACTCTTCTGTCAGGTGAAACGTCACTGAGAATGAAACAGAGTGAAGTGAAAGGAGGATGAACGGAGGACAAAGATGGAGGCGCTGGGAGTCATCTGGAAAAATGTTTCTGAGCCTTTGGATGATCTGTTAAAGCCAAATGAAAAAGAAACAAGAATTGATTTCATCTTTTGTCCTGTGACCTTTATACCTTGATACAAGTGAGACATTCAAAACAAATTCATAAATTTGTTTAAACCATTTGGGCCTGTAGGCAGACAAATATGGCAGTTTTACTTACATGCTAATTTGCCACTCCAGAGAAAAACAATTCTAATTTATATACATCGTATTAACATTTTTCTTTCCAAATTCTGATTACTGTTTGGTTTAGTTTTCTAAAATAAGTTACTGAAATTAAAATGAAATTGATTGAAATGAATTACATGGTGGCAGTAGTTTGTCATGTTTGTATATGATTTTCTTCAATAGCTAATTTTGAGGCTTCATTCAGGACATTTGAAATAGTAGTTTCAGAGAAAAAAAACTGTCAAAGTCCACCTACTCGCCTCCTGATGAGCTTTCAGCTGACCTCCAAGTCCAAAAGACACTCAAGTGGACATTCAGGACTTTTGTAAGTATTGTCCAACAATTAAAAATGTAGATTATTTAAAATATATAAGCATGCCAAAAAGAAGTTCTGTTCTTTTTTAATTTTAACTACATTTCATATGTGTATAACATTTAGCAGTATGAGGTGTATTCATTTGCTTTTCCTTCCAGTTGGTCCTCCAAACTCCTCTTTGTCATTCAGCCCGGGACTCAAAACCATGCTGAATTAACCGATTACCAAGGTCATTAAAGTTTATTTATCTAATTATCTTCATGAACGCGAGGCTGCACATAAAATGTGCAATGATCATAACCTCTTGTCCTCATAAATAACCATATCACACAGCTTCTGAATACAAACAGTGAGGGCGGACGGCACTGAAACATTACCACACTACGGCTGTATATTAAACTGGCAAAAGACAGGCTTTTTTGCTTTAACGCCTCATTATGAAGTAAATGTTGATTGCGTAATGTAATGTAGAATAATGATGGCATCAGTATTTAGACGGGTTCCCAATAAGTCTCTCTTTCACTGTGTGCATGAATAAACTCTTGTCTCCTAATTTTTTCTTCCACTCCCACCTCCACCCTGACACTAACCCCTGCTGTAGCTCCGTGTTTGCATGAAGCAATACTGAAAATTAGGACAGTTTCCCTTTACCTTCAGTGAACATGCTTCTTTTTTCTCTCTTACTTCCATGGTCGTGCTGATCACTTCTTCATTGAAATTTGGAAACAAATGCATTGTGAGTTTTTAGTGGTTTCTGGGCTCGGAGGAAAACTGAAAGTGATCCGCTTGTGACAGCAGCGCCAGCAGTAATACCACTTTGAAACACTAGGGGGTGTTGACAAGTCGTCTGTTTGCATTTTAACACGGAGTGCTGTAATTCATTCTTCTGGAATACGTACGTTGAGGAGAAACACAACAGCTCACACTTATCAAATTGATGGTACTTATATGTGAAGAAAACCTGAATGTTTTTCTCAAAGCTCTTGTTATTTTCTGGATATTTGTGGACGTTTGCTTCACGATGAACACCGGCTGAAGGTCAGAGTATACATATCTCTTTGTTTAGCGTTACATCACTGAATTCATTAGCAGCACAACAATCTAATTAGAACAAAAAAGTGACTTAATAAACATCCGATACCACACTGCTCGCTGTGTAACAAACAAATTAAATCAGTTTCCTAAATGCAAAGCGACAGGTCATTTCAGCCTGCTCTTCGTTTCCCGCCTGTTTCCACCAGGTATTATGCTACATGGCCACAAGTATCACCTGTGCATTACAGCCATATGGGATAACTGAACTGCTATAACAGTTTTCAATCAGGTGACAGTTCATGTTTTACTACTACTACTACTACAACTCCTCATAATAATAAAAAATATTGTTGTGGAGGTAAATGGGCGACAGTAGATTTCCATCAGCTCACAGGAGTAAATTTAGTGACTGAGAATAGAAAGGAGATGGCGAGTATTAAGAGGCATTAGTATGTTTTTCAGCAAAGAGATGGAGATTATGATCCATTTCACTTCCTGTAACACTGCTTAATGGAGAGACTCTTCTCTCCCGTAACCTTTCCCCTCGTTTTAGAGCCGCCCTGCAAGCTAAGCTGGGACGCGGTAAAATAACTAGCGTGACTTGAACACATCATCAGAGGCAGCAGGACACACTGACAACAATTCTACAAAGTCGACTTCTTGTTTTCTCTTCTTTGTTTGGAGGGACATTTTGTGCATTTCTATTGTGAAATGGTTTGACTTTTATTTATTTATCTTATTTCGCTTAAAAGTTATATAATGACTGACAAATAATTTGAGCATTAAGAAAATAACTGCATTTCTAAAAAAAATCTACTTCTGCATTAATTATTAGTATTAATTATTAGTTTATGTATTTGAGTATGAGTATGATGCATCCATGTCTATGTATATGTCTCCCGCCCCCTCTCTCTCTCCCCTGCATCAGTCTACCACCTGTTTTCCCAGAGTTATGACCTCAGCCTGCAGGCGTCTCTGTCTAACACTGCCAAACTACATACAGCTGTGTGTGTGTGTGTGTGTGTGTGTGTGTGTGTGGAAAAGAGAGTGGCAGAGGGACACACACACACACAAAGAAAAAAGAGACATAGAGAGAGAATAAGTACACCAGGACACGAAAATGAAAACAACAGCGACCGAAAGTAATTGTAATACACATAAAATGCATCAATATGAGAGAAAACGTGTGTGTGTGTTTGTGTGAGAGAGAGAGAGACAGAGAGAGAGAGCGAGCATACAAATGCAGCAGAAGAGAGAGAGAAAGTTATATCTGGAAGGGAGTGAATGAAAAAAAATAGAGAAGAAACAAGAGGTGAGAATACAGAGAGAATACAAACATAAAGAACGCAAACATCGGTGAAGAAGGTAGAAGAAGGTACAAGATAGTTAGAGAAAAGAGAGAGTGGAAAAAGGAAAGCAGAAGAAGAAGTAGAGTGGGACTGGAAAAACAAAACAAAAAAATGAAGAACAATAAAAATGACAAAAAAGAGAGGAAGGAAAAAGAAACAGTCGTGAAAGAAAGGAAAAAGTTGGTGGGAAATGATGATGAGAAAGAGAAAGAACGAAGAAAGAGAGAGGGAAAGACTGGGAGAGTGACATCTAAAACTAGAAAGGAGAGAGAGAACGTATGCTCGAGAGGAACAGAAAAAATGTCTCAGTGCAAACACAAAGGCTTAATTCTCCAGATGACATCACTCCTTCCTCTCATTTTATTATTTCTATTTTCCGCTCATTTCGTTTTTGGCAATTTCTATTGAGTCGCTTTCTTGTTTTTTATTTGGTTCAAACTTCCTGTTTACACTGTACAAACACACACACACATATAATGCGTGTGTTACTGTGTGTAGTACTGAAAAACTGATGCACTTGTCTTATTCATAAGGCAGGGTGTGTATGTTGTGTGTGTAATTACAGGGTTTACTCATAGCGGGGGAGCTAAGTGTGCTGAACCATGCCATGAACAGTGTGAGTGTTTTTTAAGCTGTTTACCTTACGTGTTGGATGTGTGCTGGTCACAAACCGCAGAAGAGCCTGTCGCCTGCAGCCCTTCTCGGCTCTTTCTGTTTGCCCCCCCCCCCGAAGAACAGCACCACTAATGACGCTCTGCTAACTTGGTGACAAGCACATCCCAACAGCAGGAAAGGTTTGGTTTTGGCTCAGCACTCCTCTAATACAGCTGAGAGCGATCAGCAAACAGTAAAATAAGACTGAGTGAAAACAGGACTTCAGAGATTCAGGTAGAAGCAACAGGAGACCTGAGAGTTGGACACAGAGACACTTTTAAAAACCGAGCTTTGTCTCTTTGTCGCGGACACATACGGCTGAGAGGAGGAGGAGGCGGCCGCTGGTTGGCCGTGGTCGGCTCTGGCACCAGACAGGACCACCTCAGCACAGCTCAGCGTGGCGATCCCCTGCTGTGAGGCTGCAGTGGAAATGCATGTCACCGGGGTTCGGCTTGGCATGGCACGGCTCACCCTGGCCCATGGAAAAATCCCATTATATATAGAGCCGCTATGTTTTCAGTCTTAATGAGCCCGTTTTTTTTAACAGCATTTTTATTAAGGCCCGTGGCGGTGAGGACGTGGTGCTCTACCAGGTGAGCTACTGGGGCACCCCATGAGCCTGCTTTCTATCAGCCAATAATCCAGAGCCTGAATAAACACACACACACACAGATCCTAATGACAGCACAGGCAGCAATTAATGAGCTTCTGAGTGTGAGTGGTTTTACAGAGTCCATAAGTAAACACAGTTTTTCGGCACATATCCTTCACTTGACTTTATTCTCTTTTTCTGCTGGTCGCATATAAAGAAAATAAATAAAAGAAATCAATCTGGGATAAATCCAAGATTAAACTGAAAAGCAGCGTGTAAAACGTGTTTTCTCAGGCTAAACCGCACGTTACTTCATAAAACTAAGTGCCAAATGTGTCTCTGCGGATGTCCAAAGAGCGGGGAAGTGTTTGAATGGAACTGAAAAATCGTTTGCAAGCATTTTTCTTGAATTTTAAGCCTTTTCTTCGCCACAAACTTGAAATATCTCATGATGATTCATCTTAACACGCAACTTTAATATTTCACTTCAATTTACTGTTCTCTCACACTCTCATCAAATTTACTGCAAAGTCAAAAATCCAATCAGTCTGAGGTGTTTTCTTCACCATATCTACTTTCAAATCACTCTTTAAATCGATCATGTCTTTTCTTTCCTTCCTTTCAATAAAAAGTAGATATGGCTTATCAATCTACTCAAATTTAACCACATTGTTAAAAGTGAAACAAAACTTATTTCTCTAGACTTTCACTGAAATACCGTAATTTTGTAAAGTTGAACACTTGTATGTTGCTTCTTTCCTCTAAAAGTCTGATATGTTTAAGTTTCTGAATGGTTTTTCTTCTTTCTTCACTTGAATTAGTTGTCAGAAGTATTTTTGACCACCTGGACAACAATAAACAAGCTGAACATCCGACACACACTTGACATATTACCACCTTGTACAGTCGATGCGGCTAAAATGTCAGCGACCAGACGCAGACCGACATTATCGTCCCACTGAGTCGTGTTTGTGTCCACCTCCAATATTTACCGCCCCTCTTGCTGTGATTTAGTCGCCACTAACTTCCAGAAACATTCCTGGCTCTTTGGCTGCTGGATGTTCCACTTTCTTCACCGGCGCTCTCTGACTGCGTCTCTCTGCCAGCTGCTTCTGAGAAGGTACTGAACAGTGGGTCTGATCACAGCTTGTTTCCTGCAAACAGCTGCCTGCTGCTGCTGGAGACAACACCCGAACAGTAAAACTATGAGCTGAAAGCTTGACACTGCGCTGCTGGGCTGAGGATCGGTGGGATCGGACCGCTGGCGTTGCATTTCATTCGCCGTTCAAGAACGAAGAGGCAGGAAGTGCAGCAAAAAATGCAGACAAAGGTAGAGGGACATGTGCAAACCTCCAGGAGAGAGAGACAGACAGAGAGACAGCTGGACAGATATGCGTGAGAAGAAGATAATCTCTGTGGGAGCCGGCCAGCTCACACATGGGCGAGCACACACACACACACACACACACACACACACACACACACACACACACACACACACACCCCTCTACCACAGGTGCTCTCCATTTAGAAAACAACACTTCAAAGTAAATACTCTAACAAAGACCAGAGCGAGAGAGGGACAAAGCTCCTGAACTACTGTAGTGAGAACGGCCTGGAACTGCTACAAGCGCCCCCTAGAGGCCGCGGCGTTCATTACAGCCACAATACAAAACCGCTGAGACGGAGCAAAAGTCACCACGTCCCTTCAGAAACCTGACGGACGACGCCACAGAGAGCGAGGTGTTGACGAGGTTGTGACGGCGTGCAGGCTGTCTTGTGTGTTAGTTTGCATGAACATCTGGTGTGTGTGTGTGTGTGTGTGTGTGTGTGTGTGTGTGTGTGTGTGTGAATGTGAATTTGCACAAACGTTGAGCACAAATAAACAAAGTAGGTCTGACTGAACATGTCCAGGCATCTGAATGTGTTTATGCTGGCTTGTGTTTTATAATGCTCCCTCTCTCTCTCTCTCTGTCTCTCTCTGTGTCTCTCGCCCTCCTACATCTCCTTATGTCACACAGCTGTTTGGTTCTTTATGTTTATTGTTTCAAGTTGAAAAAAAGCCCAAATTAAATATGGAAAACATTACTGCTGTCTTACTTCATATTTTCAATTCAGCCTCCCCTCCTCGTTTTCTCTCTTCTTCTCTTTTATGTCCTCTGCTCCTCCTTTTTCACATTATCTGCTTTGACCTCTGTCCATATAATACAGTACTTCTGTCTGGTCTTATGTGTGGCTGCACACTTTCTTTCTTCACCAAGTGATCCATTAAAATTGACAAATACAATGAAAGCAAAAAAAAGAGGAAGAAAAAAAGAAGTGTAACTGGTTAGTTTCAGTGAACATTTCCCAGCTGTGTGAAGACATAAGTCATGTCTCATTTGCCAGTTTAAATAAATCCAACTGCAAAAAGCGCAGTTCAAGAAAATCAGATCTTCCATCTTTAAATGTGATTAAATCTTTTTCTTTCCTCAAGATAAACAATCTCATCAGGCAACATATTCAAGATGATTCTGTTTTTTCAAAGTAACCGACCTTGAGTCCCCTTTCGAAGATATCTTCCAGCTATAGGCGTCCTGGTGAAGGCACTGTTTTGTTCTTGCTTGTTGTCTGATACCAGCAGAATATTCTGAATGGGACTGAGTGCTTTTAACAGACTTCAGATGTTTAGTAAATCTATGCTTGTTCATGCAGCATAAAATGTGCATGGATTTATTTTTAAACTAGCCACATTAACGCCGACACATTCAGTGGGATTAACAGGAATTCTGTGCTGCTCCTCCCACCCTCACCCTCCACACTACAGTATAATAACATGCTCTGAGGTCCTACCATGAGGGAGTGTCTGTTGGCCGACAGCAGTCCTGTCCCGTACCCGCTTCCCAGAGCGCCCATAGCGCCGTTGTGCGTGTGTGCGGCGCCGATGAGGTTGTGCATGTCACCGTGCCCGCTGGCCATACCCGTTGACGGCCCCACCGCATGGCTCCGCAGTACATGGAT
Organism: Chelmon rostratus; assembly: GCF_017976325.1. Classification (NCBI taxonomy): domain Eukaryota; kingdom Metazoa; phylum Chordata; class Actinopteri; order Chaetodontiformes; family Chaetodontidae; genus Chelmon; species Chelmon rostratus. The sequence goes on along the minus strand of NC_055676.1, from coordinate 3,780,322 downwards.
GGCATCATCCAAACGCTCCAGACGGTCCTCGATGCGACTTTGCTGCAAAACGAAGGGACACAGAAAGATGAGAAACCGTCTCAAGCCTTTCTTCTTATCTTTGTCTGTAATCTGAAGCCGCTCTTACTCTCAAAATTCATTATGCAGTTTATGAGTGATTCCTGTGTCTTTGCCTGCGTTAAATACCAGGCAAGTCAGTAATACAGAGGATAGGAGGTGGAGGAAATTACCGCAGGTTCATGTGAACGTGAGTATATTTTTCTTATTGTCTATAAATCCCATGAAAAGACCAAACCCAACAATGACGTGATCCCAACATGCATTGTGTGCGTTTCAAAGCCTGATATATCTCCTTCCTCTGTGCCATAGCGCTCCATTGTTGTCCAAAAACCATTAAAAACCCATCAGTGAGCCGCACTGTTGCATGGGCTCACATGTTCCTTCATTATAATGAACACACACACTGTAGCTTGTTTTGACTCAATCCCACACACACTACTCTGCTCCTGGAAAAACTCACTCGAGCGCCAGCTGTGCTTTTGCGTGCTGCTGAAAATAGTCCCCGGCAAATGCGCGAATTCCTCCTGTTAGAGAAACCTTTGCTAAAAACTACAATGTCCAGTTTTATTATGAAACTAATGACTCCCAAAATGACATACTGTATATCACCACTGGAGGTGGACAATCGTCATACAGGACCCTCGTCCTTACGCTGTTGATGTTGTGAAACACTCACAGTTTGCTTAGGTTTAGGCACAATTAATAATATGCTTGCAAACCTAACTGTTTTTGTGGTGAGGACGGGCTCTGACAGACAGACTAGAATATTGTCCTTCAAGGTCTTTTCACAGAATTTGTTGACAACAAGAAAAATATTGGCAGCATGATCTTTTAATGTCAGTAAGACAGAGTAAGACAAAGTTTGAGTTCAAATGCATTTCAAAAAACAAACAAACAACCCCCCAACCCCCCCCAATGTAATCTGCTATCTGCAACATGTACATTGGAGAAGGTGGGAATGTGGAAGGATTAATGTGTGCATACCAGAGAGTGCAGTGGAGCCTCATAGTTTGGCGATGACGCTCCCTGTCCGCCGTTCCTCGACCAGACAGCTGAACTGGCAGCTAGGAGAGAGGAGACAAGGAGACATCATCAGGAGAGGAGACAGTAGGAGCAAGAGGATGCCGGTGGGAGGTTAAAGGATGCATGGATTCAGAGAACAGGGAGATATGAGCGGGAGATATGGGAGTTGTAAAAATAGTTTGGCTCACGCTGCCGTCACTTCAGCTGTCTGTCTGTTCTGTGTGCTCAGTGCATGCTGGGATAGGCTGCAGCCCCCCCGCGACCTGCACAGGTTAAGTGCGTACAGAAACTAGATGGAGGTCTGCGCGTGGATCCGAGCCAAAGCCTCCTCTCCTTTCATGCGTCAAAGAAAGAAACCACTCGAGCTACGGCGCCAAACGCCAGACAAAACGCCTTCGCACACGAGGAGTCTCTCATCGCATCCACTCGCGGCGCTCGGACATAATAAACACGGAGATGGGGAAGGAAGACAAAAACAAACCAGCTCATAACTCATAGCAGAAATGCTAATTTTCATTTTTTGTTTTCGAGAAGGCGCGAGCGGTTGATTAGCATGAGCCCTCTGCAGAATAAACAGGCTTTGTGTCTCTGTTCTTTTCTGCTTTTGTGTCCGTGGTCGCTCTGAAGGGTCGTATCTGAATCGACAGGTCTCATTAGCTGGTAGACAGAGGGGAGACAGCGACTCGTGTGAATTTCCATTAATGCGATGCTCTGAGTGACGACGGCCCGGTACATGCAGGCCTCTGGAGAGCTTCAGATGTGAAACAAGCTTACAGGTGATTTTCCTTTGGCTCGACGAGGTTTCAAGCTCATTTTTCAACCCATGTTTGAAAAAGAGGAAATCACAGCAACATCTTGTTAGAGCTTCAGTTCACACGGCGCTTGAATTGGAAAAAGAAGGTGCCAGTGCTTTAAAAAAAAGCAGCTGCGTCCACATACAGCCATTGTGTGCCAGACATTTTTTACGCTTTTGAAAAAAGAGCTGCCATGTTTTTCCAAGTTTGAAAAATCACAAGCCCAGTGAGCCGTGCTTTCATCCAATCAGGTGAAGGAAGTGTTCATGTTGATGTCTGCCATGTGGATGCAGCACCAAGTTTGCAACCAATCGCTTCTTTTTCCTTCTTTTCTTCCCTCTTGTTTCCACAGATTTCTTTCCTCATGCCTCCATCTTATCCCTCAGTTTTATCGTCCTTCCTCCTCTTCTCTCATGTTTTCTTTCTCCATGTCTTTCTTCTTTTCTGTTCTTAGCTTTTTTATCATCCTTCCTTCTCAATTACTTGTGTTTCTCCTATTTTCACCTCCTTTCCCTCCTCTTCTCTCCTCGTTTCCTCTCCTTTCCTTACTCGTCTTCTTTTCCTATTCCTCCATTCCTGTTCTCCTCGTACCTCCACTCTGCCCTCGCCACTGATCTCTCCCTTGTAACTCCGATCTCATCTCATTAGCTTGTGTTTCTCTTTTTTATTGTCTTCCTATTTTGTCTCACAGTCTTTTCTCTCCCCTCTCTTTTATTCATATTACATGCTCATTTCCATATGTTAATTAATGAATAATCACCTGGGTACATTCATGTGCAAATACAAATATATGTATTAAATGGAAGGCTAAATTATTCGGAGTCCAACACTGTAAAACACCCTCGCAGAATTAGCCTTGGATATCAATTTGCATGTAGTTTGCTCTAATAGGCTTCATTTCTAATTTGTAAAAAGTGGAGTAACTCTGACACAATGATAAACACCAATTACGGTTTAGCAGGCAATATCCCAGGCAGCTATAATGATGAGGAGGAGGAGTAGGAAGAGGGGAGGGGGCTCGTGTTTGCAGAGCCGGTAGGTTTGTGAGCGATTTGTCGAAGTGGTGCTCGTAATTAAAGCTATCAGTCACGAGGCGCGGCACAGAAATATCAAACGGTGTGTGTAGCGGCGACAATTAGAGACAAATTTGACACAACTATTATTAGGAAAAGTCATTTTTCACTTTAAGGAGCAGGGAGAGTTTACAGCATCAGCAAGGAGGAGGAGTAATTGGTGGAAATAGGAGGGGGGGGGGGGTATGGAGAGGAGACACAGCTATTGTAAATATGTTGCTATGGTCTTATTTTACGCTTGAAATGCAGAATCTCCTGGAAATGATTAAACAAAAACGTTCTGCTTTAGTTAAATGTGTTTTTAGTTTCATGTTTGTTTCTCCCATTTCTTACTCTTCTTTTTCCCAGAGCTTCAAAAAAGTCTCAAGTCCTTTGAAACAAGTCCAAGTCAGGTCTCTTATCTTGCCATTTTGTAAGTCCAGGTCAGGTCATAAGTCATTTGAAACAAGTCTAAGTCAAGTCTCAAGTCATCTGAAAAAGTTCAAGTCAAGTCTCGAGTCAGTTTTAACACGTCTAAGTCAAGTCTGAAACCAGCTCGAGTCAAATGTCGGGTCATTTGAAAGAAGGTTAGTCTCAAGCTATTTCAAAAAGGGCAAAGTCAGAAGTGATTCAGATGATTTATGACTCCAGTCCAAGTCTGCTTTGATCTTTCCATCTGTGGCTGCTCAGTCTGCGATGATGCCGGTGTGTTGCGATTGGAGGATGAGTGTCATGTGCTACCTGTGAGGGAGGGTGGAGAACCGACTGGGGTGGAGGGATTGGAGGAGAAGCTGTTGTTCGTGTGGTCTGGAGAGTAGATCTGAAAAAATAAAAACACGAGATCGAGACAAGCACGCAGAGCTGTGACAAACAAAGATCATCGCTTTAAAAATGTATAAAAACTCTGACAAGGACTTGAATGGAGACAGAATGAAGTCACAGAAATGCTAAAATCATTTTGCTTTAATAAAACACTGAACAGGTCTCTCACATCTGCGTGTGTGTGTGTTGCACTTACGGATGCGAGTGCTTTCCCTAAGGCGTCTCCTGTCTGAGAGCTGCTGGCTGCTGAGCTCTGTGCTCGGTTAGCTGTGACACACACACACACACACACACACACACACACACACACACACAGGGGGAAACTTCTTGTAAATAAGGATGTTGTAATGTCATTTTTTCTATCTATTCCTGCACCATCAGTCCATCCGTTCTACACTGTGGCAACACATATTGGTTAACACTGATCCACGCACTGTGCCACGGTTTGTTCTTTATTACACTGCAGGAAATAAAGCGAGGAGGAGAAGTGGAAGCTCCCACTGTCGTTCTTCATGCATTTGCATGCTGTTAAATGGACAGTCAGTTAACACATTAATTCAAAAGACATCATTGTGTTATGGACTCCTGCGTGACATCGGACTGCAGACCATGATGCATCTCTTTTGTAGAGCAGTTTCTACTTCGGCAGAACATCTGGTGTGGCACAGCTAATATGTCCTCTGTTTGGGACTCTTCATTCCATCAGAGGTCAGCTCTGTCAAGGCGTCATCTAAGTGGAGCAAATTCTTGTGTCAGACCTCACCGAAGCCGAACACACATGAATCCACAGCGTTTCCATTGAAATAACTTGATGTTGCTCCAAAGTGGTCACAAGAATTAGAGGCAGATACTGAACATTTACATTAACATACATTTATTCACATTTTAACTGACTGACAGCATGTGTTTGTGTTTGTGTGTGTGTGTGTTATTGTCTGCATGTGTGCAAATGCTGGATTTCAATACAACTAAATCTGTTTCACACACTTGAAGAGCACAGAGCCCAGGGAGGAAGGAAGTGACCTCACAGGACCAGATGAGCCCCCCCCCCCCCACCTCCCAAACACACACACACACACACACACACCCACGCACACACACCCACACACCGAAGCACAGCGACTCTGACATGCTCACAGCTCATCTCTCTTGATAGCAGATCCCAGATGGAAAGTTTACGCTCTCACACACAAGTTAGACATGTGCACGGCAAACACACACAGCACAGCAAAAACACATCCTTTCATGGCAAATGAATCCATTACAGAAATTGGCAGGAGTGGACTTCTTTAAGCTGTTAGAGAGAGGGAGAGAGAGAGAGAGGGTGAGAGAGAGAGAGAGAGAGAGACAGGAAGCAGCATATGTTTTGGGGTTAAAGCCTCATGTCTCACTCACGCCATACCACTGGCCTAGTAAACCATCCAAGGGATTACTCTTACACACACACACACACACACACGCACACACACAAACACACACGCGCGTATCCATACTTGATGCATAATTTAGAACATGTGCAGGAGAAATCTTTTTCATAAATGAGAGCTTATAGCCACAAAGGAGGAGAGCATTCAGGAGATGAAACTGATTTTTCTGCTTTTCCGCCCGTGTCCGTCACCTCTCCAGAGAGAAACATCTAGGAATTCTATTTTGCATGACACGTATGTAGAGTCATGAAATCAGCTATTTCATTTTTGATGGATTTACTCTCATTTTCTCTACTTCTTCACATACCTCTCATATCCCCCAGACTTAAAATGTCCATTTACCTCTGCCCGGCAGCTCCTTCACTGTGTCCCAGTTCCGCTGTGTAGCTTTCATGGCGCACCGTTTTTGCAGTTAGTATATAAGAAATCAATGCACTTTAAAATTTGTATTAGGAAATGATGCGATATGTGCGCTGACAGCCAAACTTTGCGGAGCTAAAGAAATCTTCTTAAAAGACTGAATGTGTCTTCTTCATGAAGCTGTCTCATCACCATCCACAGTTTGTGGAAACAGCGCAATAATAAATCAAGTGGGGTTTTTTTGTATGTGTGATGTTTTTTAGAAAGTGAATAAGGACATGTTACAACTTCCTCCCAGCATCACCTCTTCCGACCACTTTTTCAACAAAGTATAGACAGCTTGCTACGAGGTATGAGAGTTGGTTTGGTCACATTAAAGTCAACTTAAACACAAGAAGTGAACTACAATAACAATGAACGCCAACCAGTGTGGAGCACACTGATCATGCGGACGCTGCAGGCGGTTTGAGAAGTACCTATGGACATTTTCGTACGTTCTCTGTGAACACTGCTTGTTATTAACATCAACTGACATCAGCCCACGGTGACCACAGCTGCAGTTTGCACTCACTTGTTTACTCGTGCAAAATGAGACTGAGGCAGAGAAATGCCTTTAAACACTGTGCGTTCGTGCTCGGGCAGTTCATGTGTGCACACATGAAGACTCATCTTGTGTTTACACTCGTCTGCTCTGGCTCGTGTGTGTGTGTGTGTGTGTGCGTGTGTGTGTGTGTGTGTGATATCGTTGTGGAATGTTGGAAATGTCTTCCCATGAAAACAAACTTTCAATCTGTTTCTTATTGCTGTCCTATTTGTTCTATGGGACTCAAAGCAAGGGGTCCATATGGCATGCTGTGTGTGTGTGTGTGTGTGTGTGTGTGTGTGTGTGTGAGTGTGTGTGTGTGCATCAGTGGTGTCAAGGTTGAACCGTTGTATTCTGTGTCTGACCGCCTGCCTTGTCCCCTGAAACTGAAGTATAGTTTTTAAGTGGTTTAAATCATCACAGCAGGGACAGTTCTAACCGGTTATGAGGCGGTAAATTAAAATGCGGCTTAGCTGACATTGTCTTCTGACTGCAAAGGACTGCTAATGTTGTCTAACTGCCGGTCGATCATCTGTGGATTTTTCCAAAGTCGAAACACAAACACAAGTCGAGTCAGAGGTCGAGTCAGCGCAGTCTCAAAGTCAAGTCCATGTCAGCAGTCAAGTCCAAGTCAAGTCCTCATTATTATGACTACAGTCTGACTCAGGTCCAAGTTTGAAGTCTTGAGTCTACAGCTCTGAGACACATACCACAAAAAATGATTTCTAGCATTCACCTTGACATGAACCCATGACCTCCAATCAGTGATCTCCTGCTACCGACAGGTTAATGAGTGACTGCAGCCATGCTAGCAGCTCTTTGAGGCTGGACATGCTAATGTCAACATGCTAACATGCTAACAGAGACATCTTCAGTCTGGACCAAAGTGGTGGACCGAGTAACTGAAGGCTGAAGATAGAATAAAAAAAAAACACAGTTTGTAAAAAGCAGTAATCTCTGCTTTGCTCCTCAATACAGTTTGATTTTCCATATTCTTTTGTTTTCAGGGGGAGAATTTTCCACCTGCGTGCATGTCAGGCTCATTAGAGGGACAAGCTGAGCATCAGTGAAAAAAACAAAAACAACCAATAATTTATTTTCTGTCCAATCAGATGAAACAAACTTTCTTCATTTTAAGTCTGCATGAGCATCATTAAACTTGGGATGTCGTAAGCTAAAAGGATGCTTTTCTTCTTGGCTTAATTAATGACATCAGCTAATGTCATCAGCTACACCCCCGACTGATTGACAGCAGATGACACTGCGATGACGGATGACATCAGCACTACATGTGACTTGTCATAGCGATGGCGGAGCTGCGTGCCTTTAAAAAAGCAACCGCCCCATTTCTGGATACGCTCTCCTGCGAGACACACAAACGAACACAGGCGCCTTACCCATGATGCTGTCTGTGCCGTTGGTGGGGGCCGTGCAAGAGGCGGTGCTGTAGTGATTGGCCCCGCCCCCGCTCCCTCCTCCTCGGTGGAAACTGGACATGGGAGGAAGGCTGGAGGTGATGTCTGCAGACGAGTGCGAGGGGTAGCTCTGCGTAGAGACGGACAGAGGGAAATGAAAAAGAACAAAGCAAAGCAGGAAAGATCACATGAGAACAGAATAAAATTCAAATTGTCGGCAAATGACTCAACATTTCCTGGTGTTGTCATTTTGTCTAACAAGGACTGAGTTTAAGCTGCCTTCAAAGACAACCAATGTCTGAATTACCTTGTTCTTTAATCATTATGTAAGAGTATTTTCAGGGCTCAGGACTCATCCCAGCACTTTCTGATCATCTCATGGTCTTGAAAGCTTCATTAAAAGGAAGTAAGCAAGTCTGCGAGTTTCTACATTTAATCTGCGCAGCGACTTCCTGAAAGAAACCGTGCACGGGACCGACGGCTCTGCTCACCAGTCTGTCGTGAGGGTGAATCCCGCAGTAGGAGGAGCTCTGGGCGGGGCCGTGGGCCGAGTTCCCGCCGCCTAGCATGCTGCCGTGGTAACCCTGCTGGCTCATACTGCTACTGCTGCTGCTCCAGGGATCGCCACTGTGGTGACCGTCTGATGGGTAGACGCACAGGGACAGGGAGGGAGAGAGGTGTGCGTGATGTGCTGCGTGCTGGTTGGGGATCAGCTTCATCTTTGTGCAGGTTTCTCCCCGCTGTCAAAGCTTCCTGTGACTCACTCAGTGCGTCTACATACAGTTTACCAATCTGACCCACTTTCTGCAGCAACCTGATTCCAGAAAACTTTCATGTAAATGGGACACCTGGTTTTCTTCCTCAGGTTTAAGAATATCCTGGTTAACACAGATTTGTGCTGCACAAGCTGATGTCTGGGACCATTTGTACCTTTATCCATGTCTGCAAAGGGATTTTGGGAGTGTGTGTATTTAATGAAATAAATAAAATGCAATCTCCGAACCCATCAGCTATTGTCTGGTGAGGATTTAGCTTTTTCTGATCTTTTTAATTCTTTTATCATTCTGCAGATATACAGATGAGCAGAAACGTCTTCGGAAAGTGTCTCAAGTTGCTGATCGTACTGTGAGCAATGACCAACGCATGAAAGAGGAAGTCTTGGCTCACATATGAATTATGTGTTATCCAGATATCTGCTCGACACACCAGAAGCCCCAAAACAAACTGTCACCAAAAAAATAGCTGATAGGTTCAAAGATTGAGGGGAAACAGATCAAACTTGCACAAAAGTGCAATAAACACTCAGGGGTGTTCTGGTAGAGAAAATACAATGGCCTCAGAGGAGGAGACGTCTCAACTTTTTATACCTCTGAACACCTTTTTGCTGCTCATGTTGTGGGGACATACATCTGTTTACATAGTCACATTGTGGGGACTAGACCTCCAGGTTTAGGCTAAGGTTAGGGTTAGGCTAAGTTTCCAGGAAATTAATGAAAGTCGATGTAATGTCCTGTGAAGTGATGGAAATGTGACTGTGTGTGTATGTGTGTGTGTGTGTGTTTGTGAGTACCTGGCATGAAGAATGAGCTTGGGAAGCCAGAGCTGGGAGGTTTGGAGGAGGGATAACCCGGGGAGTCCCTGTTGTAGTCGGCTGTACTGGCAGACGGAGCGTACACCTGCAACACAAACACAGAGAAGCAGAACGTCGTTCAGAAGGCTGATCAAAATGCAACTTTGTGTCATCAAAAGCTCAGAGCTGAACACAACCTGCCAAAAGCGTCTATTCCCTCACTTTCCTCAGCAGGACCGAGCGTCAGGCGGACATCGTTTCCACCAGGCTTTAACAGGCGACTGACACGACTCTCCTTAACTCAGACATCAACAGCAACCTTCCTGCGCCGCACTGGAGGAACACGCCGGCCGCTGAGCTGCCACTGGTCTTTGACTCTCAGACAGGAAACACTACGGCTGCTGTTTTGGGGACTTTGTCTAACTTCCATCAGGTCAATCATTTTTTTGAATAATACAAAGACATGGCTGCAATTCCTCACAGTGCATTCTCCATATGACTCATCAGACTTGTTTTGTAAGAGCTAGACAACTTAAACGTATGTTATTACATAAAAACAATTCAAAATATGCTTAGAAATTATTTGATATTCATATTATTTTACATTTTGTAAAATGATGTATTTTTTAAACTTAAAATATTTTCAAAATAAGCTTATGAGCACATTTTGAACATTTAACATTTTTAATTGAGTTTAATAAATTATCTTTATATATACTGTAACTTTTTGGCTTATTCTTTTTAAAGCTATTAAAATTAAGCTTTTTTATGAATAGTTTCCTAATCGTTCTTACGTTTTTTATTTTCCAAAAATAAGATCATTTTTAAACTTTCCTACACTTTTTTAAAACAAACAACTTAAACATATAGAAATATTATATATGTGTGTGTGTGCGTTTGTGTGTAAAGTTCCAAAAATATAGAAACTTTTTAAGCTCACTTTCTTTTTAAAAAGCATAGATATAGAAATGATCATACACACACACACACACTAAGGCCAATTTTAAAATTTTAAAGTCATTACAAAAATGAAATTAAAACCTTTGCTGTTTTGTAAAAAACATTAAGTGTACTGTGTGCTGAAGCTGTGCTTCACTAAACATAAGTGCTATTATGCTAACACTAAACATAAGTGCTTGTGGCAAACGCATCGATTTCATTTACATCCACCACTGCAATGACTTTGACTAATGCCTAATAATGCAGCTCTTCACATATACAGCTCCAGCACATACGTAGTCAACCCCAGACTGGTTTGATGACTATAAGAGGAACAAAGCGGTGATTTCCCGAGTGACTCCTCTCAGAGGAGCTGCAGCAGTCATGCAGCAAACATGCAGCAAAATGTGAGAGTGCAAGCAGAACCAGCAGCCTGTCATCACTCAGAACAGGTGACGTTCTTCCTCAGCAGCGCAGCGGCTGCATGAGAACACAATGCCTGTGTTTGGTCATGCCTTCGACTGGGGGTCCCCACAGCATGCCTTTGTGTGTGTGTGTGTGTGTGTGTGTGCATAGCGTGCGAACACTCAGCCATGATGCTAGCTCGCGCCGCATGACGCAATCCCTAGAACAGCTGTTGAAAGCACTCTTCTCTCTCTCTGTCTCCCCCACTGATTCACATCAAAATGAAAAGCTCGCTACACCTAATCTACCTCGATCCTCTAAAAAAGACATGGGCTGCTTTGTTAACTTTAGAGTATTTGCATATGGATGGAACACAGATGTGATAAAACACAGACAGAAGAAACAAAAGAAAAAGATGAAGAAGAAAAAAAAAACACTTGGGGGCATTATAAAAAAGCATCATCTCACTTCCCACACTCCCTGAGAGGAATTATTAAAAACAGAAAACAGCCTAAAACAGTTTCTGTCAAACAAAAACCTCCTGACTTTGTTCAGATCACTAAAAGCTTGCTGCTTTGCTGAAGCTTTCGGCTTTAAAGTGAGAGGGTAAAAACTGGGCACTGATTCTTTGCTGTGCTGTCCTGTACTCTTAAAGGTCAAAGATGACCAGGACACGACGTGACCACACAGACAACCCGAGCGGGAATCTGACAGACTGGCAGTCATACCTTTTCCCTGCGGCAAATAGCCAGGTGTGAACATGGTTGGAGCGAGAAGAGATAGAAGGCGACAAATAGTGACTACATTCAGTTCCACAGTAGCATGTGGTCTTTCCTTCAGTGAGCACCCTATTGTGGGACCAATTTTATTCTCACTGTATGAGTTACCCCTTTGGACATGTCATTCAGCGACACATCTCGTTTCGCTGTTACGCTGATGATACACAGTTATACCTCTCATTTAAACCACAAGAAGTGGACAGTCCAACCGTTCAGCTTTCCTGTTTATCCATGGTTAACGACTGGATGGCAGCTAACTTCCTACAATTCAATAGCAGTAAAACAGAGGTTTTGAGCTTTGGTCCAGACCATCACAAAGGACAGAGACACTCTTTGTGTAGTTCACTTGACGCCAATGTTAGGTCAGTGGTAAAGGGGTAACTTTTGATAGCAACTTATCAAGCTGGTTTTTATCTCCAGGATAAGCAAAAAAGTCATTTATGCTTTGATATCATCACACCTGGACTACTAAAACTCTCTTCTTACCTATTTAAACTAGTTTATCCCAAACTCTGCAGCCAGAGTATTGACAGAATCTGGGAGTTCCTGTCATATCACTCAAATGTTAGCATCACTGAACTGGTTGCAGATTCCGTTTACAATACTAAAATTTCATTAACTGCTTACAAGGCCATCCATGGTCTGGCTCCAGATTATATCAGAGGACTTTGTAAGATCTGCTGATCAAAACCTTTTAGTTGTTGCAGCGTCCAGACAGAGAACCGAGCTCCTTTCGCTCAGAGTGAGATCGGCAGACTCCACCGCAGCTTTTAAATGCCTCCTTAAAACTCACTTTTACAAGATGGCCTCCACTTAACAATGTTCTCCTTTTTCATTATCGCATCACTATCATATTTCCTCCTTACACTACTATTTCACTGTTTTATTTGAACTTTGTCATTACATATTTAGGTTGTGCTTGTTTTAGCGCCAACACGTTTGTATTTTTATACGCACTTCCATATGCTTTGCACTTTTTTCTGTTTAAAATTTAAGGGTTTCTTATTTTATTGACATTCTATCTGCTTTCTACGAGCTCATTATATACATATCTGCCTCATGAGATCATCCTTTTATTTGCATCTGTGGTTTGAGGTTAATTCCTTTACTTAAATTTCACCTGCTCCATTGCTTATTTCTTTAATCACCATTTGACTTTTTTATATATGAACTTAACTCTTGTATTTTGAATTTCCATCTGTTTATGTATGGGTTTAGTGCCGCTTGATATATGTGCCCGCATGTTCCTAATTTTTGTATGTCATACAGGGGGGCTTATATGGGTTTCTCTTTTTTTTCTGTAAATCCTTTAATCTGGATGGTACTTTGTGCTTAAGCTTGAAAAGTGCTACATAAATGAAATTCTTAATATTATCATTAGAGTGCAGCCAGTCTTTATGTTTTAAAAGAACAGTAGTTTGGCATATATTAGCCTCTTTACTTCCATTCATGTTCACTTCACTTTGCAGAATAGTCTGATATTGATGCTGGCTATAGGGTTGCTAGGCTGCTGTGACTTTTGAATTTGAATGTATTTTTTCTGTATCCTTAGAAATCCTGTAGTTTCCACATATTTCTGTATGCTAGAATTGCATTGAAACCTAATGGAATACAAACTTCAAACAAAGTAATCTGTGCTTAACCATCACCATGTAATGATAGTGGCACAGACACATTAATGCAGACTTGCAGCGATGTGCAGTGTGATAGACTGCACAAGTCAGGTAAGTCTCAACAAGTTTCAGCCACATGTTCCGTATGTTCACGTGTTCTGTTTAGTTACTTCTGGAAACTAAAAGCTGTGTTCTGAAGCACAGCCCTGTGTTGACTGAGTTCACTTCCTGAAACAACTGGTCTACACAGCGATACCAAGAATCAGGATGTCTGAGCAGCAAGAACACTGGGAACTGTGGGAATGAAAGGCTGGGGTCAGGAAATGACACACACAGCCACCCGCCCGTCAACCCACACACACAAACTCGCAGACACACAAATGTAAATACACAGATGTAAGGTGCTAAGAGAAGCTAATCAGCTGGGAGAGGTTCCCATAATGCACCTTGCGTGAGTTTTAAGGATCCAAATAGTTCAGTTTCACACACACACACACACACACACATGCACACACAGAGACAGCGTCTGTTAATGTCATCAGAGCTAAACTAAAATCCCCTCAAACTTCCTCCTCCTCCTCCTTTTCCCCTCTGAGAACAGAGTTTGTGCTCTGATGATAAAACCACATTTATTGACCCAAAGCCTGTACAAGAAAATGCATACACACACACACACACACACACACACACACACACACATGCTTGTGTTGTTCCTGTTGAAAATATTTAGATTTATATCTCATATTGTACAGGCATATTTTCCCACTGAATGTGTTGTCGACTGGTGACGAAAGGCTGTGATTTGTGTCTGTGTGTGTGTGTGTGTGTGTGCGTGTGTTTATGTAAGTGTGTCTGTGCAACTTTGTGTGTGTGTTGCAGACAGACAGAAACAGGTGCAGAGTGTGTTTAAATCTGAGGAATGTGGAGAGACACAATAACAACCTCACTTCCTGCAGTCTGCGAAGCACGCATGCAGACACACACAAAAACACACACACACACACACACACACACACACAGCAGTATCAGGATTCCCACAGTTAGCGAGCAGACCTCGAGCCAATCAGAGAAACCCTCGACAGTGTTGTCACTTCACTGACAACTGGCAAACCACAAACCAGAGACAAGTAATGTGAACCACGATAGAAACCATGTCAATCAATAACCTTCATATGCAGCTATATTTCTAGGACATGTCGAGTTGGGTTTTCCAACATTGTTCACTTGCTACAGTCAAACAGTGACTGTGTGAATACGATTTTTCTAGAATTGGTTGAAAATATTCAGATTTTTACTACAATAGAAACAGAACAGAAACTAGTCGAACCAGGTGTGAACTACATTCTGTGCCCTGATATGAAATATGACCAGACACACCAGATCCCTGTCCAACAACAGAAACCAATCTGACCAGATGAGTAAAAGTTTGATCTGAACCACACAGAAACAGAACATAAAGCGCCATACGACTTCTCCGTGTCACAACAGAAACACAATGGAACCAGTGGAGTACATACGAGCCGCACTGAAGCCAGATCAGTTGTCTGTGCAATGATATTCATGCTAGAAATGAGTGCCTTTGTAGAATAAACTGACTGGAAATCTGTTGAAGCAGTTCATAAACCTACGATCTACATCACACGGAACAATAGAAACCTGTTCTTTTCTTTGTACCACAACAGAAACCACTTCAAACCACAGCAGGTACGTACTATTGTTCTTGCCCCCCAATAAGAACCGGATATAAACCAGCAGAGGCAGCTCCTCACAATATCATTACAAACTGTTACTTTATCACAATAGAACCTGAAGTGGAACCAATCAAATGAATCCACTTGGCAACAATCGGGTCTTATTTAAAAAAACATTTGCACTCATGTTAAATTATGACATGTATTGCAGATATAGAGCAGAAACCACTCAAACCAGTTCTCCAACCAGTGAAAACAACAGAAACCAGGAGAAACAGTTCTGTAAAGCATTTATTGGATTACAACAGAAACCTAATAGAAAGCAGTAGAACCAATTCCAATTCCCCTTTAGAACAAACCATTTGGAGCTGCTGGTTTCCAGAACAACAACAGGTACTCCTAATGGAAACCAGCGGAGCCTGTTTGGTGAAAGGATCATCTGCAGCACAGTAGAAACTCGATAGAATCCAGTAGAAGCAGTTGTGTAACCTCCCGCTGCGTCGTGGTGTTTGACGGACCGAGTGAATCTTCACAGAACACAAAACATCACAGATTTCATCAAAGCCTCGCTCTGCGTGGCCCTCGGCAACACGACGAGAAAATAAAGACGCATTCCAGTGAAAACTGATTCCTCATGGAGCTGACAAAACACACACACACACACACACACACACACACACACACAGCGTATTCAGAGCGACCAGCTGTGTGACTCACTGACCTGAACCACAGGTACAAACACAACAGAAACAGCAGCTGAACTTTAATTAGAGAAAGAAAATGAGTAGAAGTCTGCACATGTACTGATAGCTCCCAATGCCCTGAACTGAACAGAGCCACATTCTGACCGGACCCTGCCTCCCTCTTCACTTTGTGCTCTGATCTCACACCTGTAAGTGGTTTCTGGAAGTCTGCTCTCTGCACTCCAAAAGCGAGTATCATGAGGAATAAGTAGTGAAAAGAGGCTAATCATTCAGCCATTTAGTCTGAAAGATGTCAAAAATACCGACAAGACTCTTCAAACAACTTGTTCAGTCTGATCAGCAGTCGCCCAAAGCCCAAAGAGTTGAATTTACACCGAATTTCCAAGCAAACCGTCATCGTAGAGAATCCAGGCACGAGGTAAATGAACAAGCAACAATAAGAGGGAAAAATGCTGCATCATGACTGTGGAGGCTTATGTTGTCGAGTCAAGGCAACATTTAAAAAAAAAAAAAAGGAGAGAGAGAGAAGAGAAAAGAAACAAAGAGACTTTATTTTCGCCGCAGTGTTTCAGCTCTAACTTGTTGACAGCGATGGAAAGGCTGCTGGGCCCTGAAGGGTTCTGTCAGGAGGAGACTGGAGAGAGAATGGAAAAACAATAAATGGAACAAAAGGAAAGGCTAAAAGCTGGATGCAGATGAAACGGCAGCGAACGGAAACAAACGAGAGAAAAATGGAGTGAGAGCAAAGAGAGGAAGAAAAGAAGAGGAGGGCTTTTCCTCTTTGTTTAGTGTTTGATGCTCCTTCTCGCCGTTATTGTCTCCAAATGTGGGGAGCATCTGTTCGGCCTCTCTGTCTCGCCTCCTCCTTC
>NC_055676.1:3594216-3759216 GCF_017976325.1 Chelmon rostratus | reverse complement strand
TTTGAACTCAGCAGAAAACCCCAAAGTGCAACAACATGGAGTCAGATCAGTCTGAAAATTCACGGATTCCCAAAAATATTTCAGGATTTATATAAAAAACGACTCTCTACACAGATATTTTCAATGCACACAAACATCTAAAATATGTCTGCAAGCGGCAATAATGGAGGTCTGAGCAGATTGTGAAAAATAACTAAATTTGACATGTTTAGAGCAGCAGACCAAATGCAGATCACCTGTGATCAAAATGATGACACAATTTGTTGGACTGTAGTCCAAGCTGTGTGCAAGATAACTGCAAAAAACAAAACTTTATTGAGACAGCATCACCTCGAGGGCAGTGACGGTCAGTGTATGTGAGGAGCGGGAGGAATCTGCAAACCACCTACCAATTTTCGGTATTTGTGGGTCTCAAAGCTTTTGCCACACAAACAGTTTTAGTGGAGAAAACTAATAACGTGAAGAAAAGATTTAGTCGTCACAAGAATCCACACCAGATGAGAATAAATCTCAGCGCTGAGCTGGATTTGAACAGGAGACTTCACTGTCACCAGGCATGTGTTGGGACCACTAGACCATCAGGACAACACAGCTGACCTGAGAGCAGCTGAACTTTAACTGGGATCTGCATACAATTAGCAAGACACTGCATTGAAGTCTGTAATAATTTAATAATCTCTAACACAGACCAGGATGAAATATCATCAGCGTGTTGCAGTCATTTCGTCATTACGCCTTTAACTCCAGGTGTACAGCAAACCCTTGAATCGAGGCTTAAGTGATTGATTGGCTACAATGGAAGGATCCATCTGATTGGCCACAGGTAGTTCCACGTTGAAAAACCTGCATCTGTGAATGGAGCAGGGGGGTCTCTAAACACCCACACACATACGCAGTGAAGTTCACACCTGACAAGCAGTTTATTGATGCAGATTTCTGAATAAATGTAACAACATCCAAATACGGTTTTGATGAAAACAGCAAATACTTCTATTTCTCCTACTACATGATTTCTACTGCACTCATTTAAAGCAAGAAACATTTGTGTGGGCATTAGAAATATATTTTTTACTCTTATTTTTTTTATATGTGGATTTGTTTCACATTAATAAACAATGGGAAATATTTTGTGTGCACTGATATCTATGTGGAGAGATTCATTCATATAGAAATCCTGAAATACATTCGTATATTAATACTGAGACTGATCTGACTCCATACAACAGTCTTTCAAATGACCAGCTCAGCAGTTGTCCCACGGTGTTGTGTGCTCCTGAACGCAGCGTCATTTACCCGAATCACTCGTCAGTCATTTTCTAAGAATCACAGATGACAAGGAAAGAGATGGAGATGAAGGAAGAGAGGAATAAACACTTTCCTGGTGATTTCTCCCACAGTCATCTATAAATCTATAACTAATCTATAAATCTATAACTAATCTATAAATCTATACTTTGCTGACAAAATATCAATAGTGAACCTCATCTGTTCCTTCTGTTTGTTTCTCTTTAATAGGTTTCATCTGGTCTCTGAAACGCATCAAACTTAGCCACTGTGTGTGTGTGTGTGTGTGTGTGTATAATATCACAGCCTTTCACGTCTCTCTTCCCGGGAAATTGAGAAGGCTGTTCTCATCATACACACATAGGCACACACACAGACACAGACACACACACACACACACACACACACAGACACACACAGACACACACACACACACACACACAGGATGATTTCAGTGATGGGGGAATATGGAGGCTCATAGTGAACATAATGTGGCTTTATAATGTCCCCTCTGACAGAGGAAATAGCCAGAGGTCTGGGACTGAGTGTGTGTGTGTGAGAGAGAGAGAGAGAGGAGAAATACCCATCAGAGGAAGGAAATAACGAATCACACTGCGGCTTTTCAGAGCACTGAGGACTCCATAACTGCACACGCACGCACACACACGCAGTGGCTAAATTTGATGCGTTTCAGAGACCAGATCTTCAGTCTGGATGAAACATTTCAAAAAGAAACAAACAGAAGGAACAGATGAGGTTCACACACACCACACACACACTATCTCATCAGGGTTTCACACACTTTCATGGAAAATCCACCCTAATCTGACACGTCAGGTACATTTTTCATGATTTTCATATTAATAAGGATGAATTTTGCTGCTACATCAGGCTCCACACACACACACACACATGCACACACACCACACACACACATAATACAAATCCACACGCCTACACCAAAAAGAAGCAAAAATATCCAGCAGAAATTAGTTTGAATTCATTTTTGCAGCTGCTTGAAAACAAAAGGTCTTTCTACAGAGTGTTAAAATAAAGATTAACATTTCACATAAAAGATGCCAAATGAATTGTAGGAAAAAGGGATCAATCAAAATAAAACATTTACATTTCAGTTTTTTTATTTCGCTCTCTGACACTGCTGCTTTTGTCATTAATGGTAACAATGAGAATAATAAAAGATATATATCTGCCCCTGTCAACATGAAAAGCTCTCTTTCTCCAAAGTTTATTGGGCGTAAAATTGTTTGTACGTGTGTGCGTGTGTGAGTGGGGTGTGTGTGCGTGTATGTGTCACTGTATGTGTGTCTGCATGCTTTCCCCATCTGTGCAAGTGAATAATTTGTGTACGTCAGTTCGCGTGGGTGTGTGTGTGTGTGTGTGTGCGTGCGTGATTGCGTGCAGGTTTTCAGGTCGGAGAACAAAAACATTTCACCACAGGTGACGGCTCTTTACGAGTCTCTTCCACACTCATTTTATTAGCCTCCCATTTTCCTTTCAACCACCAGGACTTTTTTTTTTTGGCAAAGTCACCACACAGACGTTTTTCCCTCTCTCTCTTTCACCAATTTCCTTTGATTTAATTACTGCCACATGCTGCTGACTGCCAGCGATCGTTAGCGAGAGAGCCGCCTCAACCAACGCGGGCCTGACAGGCCGAGTGGATGAAGATGCGGAAAACACACAGAAATAAAAAACACACTTTCAGCACACAGACACAGATGTGCAGGCCTGCTTATGAGCAAACACAGATATAAAAAGATGCACAAACAGCTCTGTTTTGCAATCCTTCTGAGGACTGGCTGTCTTTCAAATTGAAAGTGAATTTTAATTTGAATCCTGAAACCCAGCAGTCACTGCGCTCAGCAGCTGCTGGTCAGCTGACAGCTCCAACCTTAACTGCTGCTAATGTTTACATTTACACCTCTAGACCTGCTCAGGAAGTCGGACACAATATGTGTTCAGGAAGGTGGACTTTTTTTCTCCTTTCATAGGTTTAGGCTAACAGCTTCTCCCTGCTTCCAGTCTGTGTGCTACAGTACGCTAAAGATGCCATGAACATGGAAGATGAACACACACACACACACACACATACACACACACAGAGAGAGAGAGAGAAAGTGAGGGGATTCAAATCCTGATCCTGTCTAAATCATCCCTTTTTCCAACATGTCTGTTCCTGTTTGGCCTGAAACCGATGAGGACACAGAGAAAGTGTGTGTGTGTAACCCTGTGTGAGAGAGAGAGAGAGAGTGTGTGTGAGAGTACTAGATGTTTGTGTTTGAGAGTTAAGTCCATTCTATGGCACTCAGCTCATTGCCAAAGGAGTCATTTGTACTTTTTTAATCCTGCCACTTTCCTTAGGGAGCCAAAGGTCAAAGGTCAACCACCTGCAGCTGATAAGGATTCTACATGTTGCTCAAGGGCTCTATGGTAGGACAGAGACTGGTTTAATCAGGAATATGAAGCAATGCCCTGCTTTATCACTGTTTGATCAACATATACCGACACCTAAGAGCACCTGAGAAAGAAAGAAAGAAAGAAAGAAAGAAAGAAAGAAAGAAAGAAAGAAAGAAAGAAAGAAGGAAAGAAAGCATCTTCTTTGTTGCAGCAGGAAGGAAGACAAGTGGCAGAGAGACGACAAGAAAGAACCAGCACAGAGGTAAAAAGCTGGTGTTGAGCCAGTTGGCTGTCTGACAGCTCATTAAGTGGTTTTATAAATAATCAATTGATGAAGTAATTAACAACTATCAAAGTTTCAGAGAGACACAGACACAGAGAGGGAACATTTCTGAGGGACTTTCTATAGAGGACTGTCCACCATAGGTTCTCAGACACACACACACACACACAGACACACACACACACACACACGCACACACACACACACACACACACACACACACACACACACACACACACACACACACACACACACACACTCATACCAAGGCTCTGGTCTAACCATCAGCATCTTGATCAAGGACAGTTTAACATGTGAGGACTGAACTGCCAACCCTGCAATTAACAACCTTAACAAGCTAACTCTACTGTACGTCCTGAGCCACAGCCGCCTTGACCTCACCGCTGCAACTGAGACGCCCTTGAGCAAAGCCCTGAAGCCCCAACAGGACCGTCATGTTACCACGACGGACTGTCCTCCCAGGAAAAACAACAGAAATCAGTCTTTGGGCGAACGTCTCCAAAACATCCACAGCTGACCCTAAACCTTGACCATAAGTAGTAAACCCAACCATAACGCTTGCCTTATTTTAGCAAGGGTAGCAATTCTAACCCAGACCATGATCTTTTCATGAACCTAACCAAGTCGTGTTTGTTCTGAAACTCAACTAAAGCTTAACCATAGTGTTGTCACATCATAAAACACATTTATTTATTTTTTTTATTTTATGATTTGTAGATGTTCTGGAAGGGAAACTGTCGGCCTGCTGATAGGAGCCTCACAGCGGAAAAGGCTTCCATGTGTCGTTCTAGAGGACGTGGACAAACGATGTACTCTGTAACCCCGATGTGTTTGCAAGCAGTCCTGCAAGCACTGATTTCCATCTCTTCTTTCCATCCTCTTCGTCCCACTCATGTTAAAGGTGACTCACAGCCTCGCTGCCTTGTGACTCGTACCTCCTTCTGAGTTGGATGAGAAGTTCAGCTTAATAATGTTTCCTCTTCAGACTGTTCAGTGCTTTACAAGGAAAAATCTTGTGTATTTCTTTCGTATTCTTTAAGTTATCTTCTGCCCCCTTGCATGTTTCTTGGGACCCCTTGAGGGGCCCCGATCCCCAGGTTGGGAGCCACTGCTCTGAGAGACAGAAATGGGTTTGATTTCAAAGAGCTCTTTATCACATGACTACAAAGGCAAATAAATCCAGAGAACGTCACCTGCAGCCCGTCATCATGTAAGAAAAAACACAAATAAAAAGACAAAACTTCAAAAAGCGAAGAAAGAGACAAGGAGACACAAAGACATAGAGAGCGGCAAGCGTTGTGATTGGTTGTTCGCTGCCACCGTGACAAACACGCGCGCACGCACAAACGTGCTCTCTCAGCTGGCATAGTGGCAGCCGGCCCGACAGCCAATCAAAACACCCGTTGCAGGGCACGCGGCCAATGAGACCTCTGCTCTCTGCGGCAGCCAAGCTGTCAGGGTGAGAACAAGAGCGTAGGAGGCGGCATGCGTGTGTGTGTGTGTGTGTGTGAGTGTGTGTGTGTGACTACACACATCGCACACATCCATTAAGTTGGAGTAAGTTTAATGAATATTTATGGTTTTATTTTTCTTTTCAAAGACAGAGTGAGCGGCTGATATTTTTTGAAAGATGGTTTCCTGTCATTCCCTGTTCTGCTTCTGCTGCTTAAAATTTAGCTTTATTCCTGATTATTTATGTACTCCTTTAATCACATCAGCGGGGGCTTCGTGTGTTGGGTGGGCTCGAGGGCAGTTTCTGTATTTTCTTTTATTCTGTGTTTAATTTTCATACAGTTTTTCTGTTTGTTCTTTTTTAACTTGGAGGTCGTCCACACTGAGCCCGCTCTCCCAAATGAAGCTTCATAAATAAATAATCGCTGAGTGAATAAATTAAGCTGATGACACGTACAGTCATGAAGGTCATGTGCGCGTCACCTTGGATACACGCGGGACGTCCGGCCCGCTGAGCTGCTGTAAACAACAAACTGGTGTAAAAATACTGACAGATGTAGAAAAGCTGAGCACAAATGAGCCCCAAAAAAAGTTTGGATTTTTAAAAACTCACACTGAAGTCTGGATTGTTTTGTCATCGAAACAAAGTGGGTTAAATTTGGGTCCGTGTGTGTGTGTGTGTGGATGTGTGTGTCTCATCCCGGTTCGTCCTCACCGCCTCCATCACCTCCTCTAAGATGGCTGCCACGGCATTTGAATCAGATTAATGGATTCCAACTCGGGAAGTTGGAGTGTTACGACACGACCAGCGTCACCAGAGCGCTGGGTTGCAGGGACCCCGTTGCCGAGGCAACACGCCGGCAGGCACCTAAACGGAGCCAAAAACTAAGATGGCTGCCGTGGCATGTTAATTATTGAAGAGGGTGCAGACGGAGAGGGGGGAGCAGCAGGCACGGCTGCCGGTGGGGTGCTGGGTCACAGTTATCCCGTTGCCACGGTGACACAAGCTGGCGACAGGGTCTCATTCACCACGGCAACGTAACGTGGCATCCGGCACACGCGTGCCAAACCAAAACAAACTCAACAGTAAGATGGCTGCGGCGGGAAGGCGGCGACAGCGAGACACACTGTTCACCTGCTGATTCAGGTTCCACATCGCTCAGAGTGGAGAAAACGAGACCAGAGGCCCTCAAACTGAACTGTTGATCAGCAGCGGCCACTTTGATAGATCATAATCCAGACTTATGCTCTCCTTTCACATTCCTCAGACGCCCTCGCAGCCTTTCTAACGCCGGCCACTTTCAGTTTGAATCATTCAAACACAAACACGTCTCTAAAAATAAACCCGCTCTCTCTGGTCTTCGCATACAGCGGCAGTTCGAGAGAGCACTAAAGCGCTAAACACACCGACATACATTAACACACATAATCCTTCATCTGCGTCTTTTTGGCTAGCAGGGATTTTAACCCTTGACCCCCTCATGTCGGGAGAGGCTGCGCAGCCATTAGGCCAGTCGGCCGCGGGCGTTACGTCACCGGATCTCTTCATACCGCCTTCATCGCGCGTCAGAGTGAGTTTGAAGGTATTTCAGCTCACTTTGAAAGACTGAGTGATGCAAAGACTGGAGAATCTCAAGAGGATGAGTGAGCGGAAAAAAGAAAATCTGTTTCCATTGAACGTGTGCGCAGTGAAGAGGGAGTTATTTTTAAAGAGTTTGGGAGGGGATCAAAGTTTACTTTGCATGCCGCGCTCCAGCTACAAACTATAAAATACACCAGCAACTTTACAATTTAATTAAGGTGGCTTAAAACATGAAAAGGAGAGGATTAAACACAATAAAATATGTGAGTTATGAACACAAACAGAGACCTCAGAGTTCGACACTCAGTTAGTGGGACATGTTTTTCCAAAGTTGACTGTTTAAAAATCTAAATTTGTGCATCCTTTCCTGCAAAGCTTTATCCCAATCCACCAGTTTCAAGCTCTTCTGTTTGATCTCAATTCAAATTCACAAAGAATAAAACTCAAGCCGATGTACCGAATACTTGGGAGGAAAGGGCAACCTTAAATCAGCAAATAGAAGCCAGAGGACGTGGAGAGCTCCGCGCTCTTATTTCTCCAGAGATGTTACGGTCTCAGAGGTTGTTCCAGGAGCCTGACAGCTTAAATCAAGCCCACCTTAACTGGTTCAAACGGAGCAGACGGTTCCTCTGAACATCTGATTCTGATCCCGCTCAGCCTGGTGATCCATAAAAATGTTAATAAGGATTAGAGTATCGGCCTCCTGTGTGGACTGACTCACTGCACTCCTGCGTCCTGTTTCCACTGGGCCTGAGAGCTGCCTGTCTGCCTCTGCAGCCATCTCTTTTATCTGTCTGCGGCTAAAAAATAATCAGCGGGGGGAAATGACAGCCACAATACTGACATGTTGGACAGAACACACAAGCAACTGATGACTTTGTTATTCTTAGTGCCTTTCCAGCAGTGAAGCTGAAAACAGTTGTTGTGATTTAAAGGGATCATCCTCTGAGGAGCAGCATAGTGACCAGTCAATTTTAACATCTAGTCTTTATTTTTCAGGAGAAATTGTGATGCTCCAGCATGATGACGGCACTAGAAGAGAAGTCGGGAGGTTTAAAATAAGTGGGAATAAACCTCTGGAGAGCAGGAATATTCATGCTTAGTTTAAAAAAAAAAGGCCAGTCATTGTCAAGTGAGATATCTCACTGGGTCAGATGATGGGACAGGCTGATGGACATTGTTGTCAGGCTTGTCGCTAATGGAGGATTTATGTATTAAGGGATTATGGCTGATGCTGGTGTGCGACCTCCTCAAAAAAGTAACTACAGGACCGTGATTGGTCAGCTTGGGCCGGCTGTGTTTTCTCCTACTAGTTTCAGATGGTGACACAGATTGTTCACGGAGAGGACAACGTTCAGCAAGTTAAGGGAATCAGTCTGCTCACCACGATCTGACACAGCGAAGTACATTACGTTCATGTGGCAGACGTTTTTGTCGAAGGTGACCCCCCCCCAACACACAACTGGAAGAGTGCTCAGACCTTCAGTTAAAGTAGGACACAAGAACAGGAGCAGAAACACAGTGATGGGACGGCAGCGGCCTCTGGTCCCTCCCAGCCGTCACGCTTTATCACAAACTGCATGTAAACACAGTCACTGTGGAGAACACGGCTCAGTGTGGGCTGATCACAGACAAGAGATGGAAAACCTACACTGTGGGTGTCTACAGTCCCAGCATCAAGTCCGAATCCAGCTGAAAGGAAGGGAAAAAAAATGTAACTTCACTTTTACAACCGAATTCAACTCTGACTCTCAAATCTATCATCCTGCACTCGTTCAAAAACAAATCAAAGTGTGGTGAGTGACGGAGAGCTGAGCTCGACTTCCTCCAGCTGGGGGGTCACAAAGTCTTTGATATGACATCATCCAACAGGGGGAGTCGGATTTAATTTCCAAACCAGGAGAGAGCATCTCACTCCAGTTTTAACCCCTCAGTACGTTAATCTGCTTTGCATTGACACCAATTGACATTAATAGAAGTGTCCTTTGGCCTTGCCTCAAAAGGCATTTCCTTCTTTTTAAATACATTTTAAAAGCATCTCCTCACTGCTTTCTCTCATCCACGTTTCCCCTTAACTTAAAAGCGCTCATCAGAGCACAAACGCTGTCAGTAATCAAATAAATTAATCCAGACACTTCCCTTGTCTCAACCCGAACCTGCGAACCTTCAAAAACCACCACAGAAGAAGCCGTTTTCAGCAGCAGCGTGGAGACGCAGCCGGTAAGAGCCTCTAATAGCCAACATATGGAAGCTCACTGGTTGCCAGCAACACAATCAGGACTGCATTATTTGGCCCACACTGGAATAATAAAGGAGCGAGATCAAAGCGCTGATTGCTTCAGCACTCCAGAGCTGCAGAATTCTTTCCTGTTTGTTCTTTCTTTATGTCGTCCCGTATTTCTCTTTGTTGTCTTTGACTCATTCTTTGTCTTTCATTTTTCCCTT
The DNA here is from genome assembly GCF_017976325.1 of Chelmon rostratus. Lineage (NCBI taxonomy): Eukaryota > Metazoa > Chordata > Actinopteri > Chaetodontiformes > Chaetodontidae > Chelmon > Chelmon rostratus. The sequence continues at coordinate 3,749,731 of NC_055676.1, read as the reverse complement.
TTATTCTTTTTTTTTTTTCTGTGACGAGGTATAGCGCCCATTGTGCCCATGCATGGAAGCTGGGCAGCATCTATCACTACGGTTAGTGATGGATGTGTGTGTGTGTGTGTGTGTGTGTGTGTGTGTGTGTGTGTGTGTGTGTGCACGGGCTAAAGCCTATTCTCATATGTACTAAGCACAAGCTTCACAGCAAAAAGCAAGCTTAAGTAAGTTAACATTTTTGGCAAGAGAATAAAGAAAAGCTGTGTTCTGTGTGTGTGTGTGTGTGTGTGTGTGTGTGTGTGTGTGTGTTATGTATAAGACACCACTCTAAACCAGGGCTGACACACTTGTTCACAGTAGAGCCCCCCTGCACACACACACATACACACACACGCTTAACAAAACGGCAAGCCCCATTTTCCACTTTGATAATGAAGACTGGGTAGGTTTTATGTGTGTGTGTGTGTGTGTGTGTGTGTGTGTGTGTGTGTGAGTTTTAGTGGGTCAGTCATGCTGTGGTGAGCTGTTAGGGAGGCTGTATGGACTCGCTGATAAACACTGGACAGCTGTCACACTTTAAACAACAAGACAACAAAACTGCACAGCACAAAGCAGCACAGCGCAGCTGAACGGCAGTTAGCAGCGTCTGTGTGCTCGGACGCTGACGCTGATTCTGCTAGCAGTACCGCTTCAGCGGCGGCGACAGTTTCTGTGAGGATCATACAGTCCAGTGTCCAGTCAGAGAGCGGGATGAGTGTTTTTGTGTATTTGATGCCGGCAGGCCGTATACGGTGCCTTCAGGTGCAGCCGTGTGTACTGTGTTAATGCAGTCACTGACACAGCATTCGAGATTTGCTAAGAGGAAATGTTCTGATAGAGTTCAGAGTTGTAAATATTTTTTTTTACATGTCAGAGCACAAATCTTTTTCTTTTTTTTTTGCACTTTTACTGCACTGCTTTACTTCCTGAGACTGGAATGCAGGAAACACAATAACTTGTGGAAATAGAATAAGCCTTGAAAGTGCAACCTCAGTTTGAGTTTGAGTCCTTTGAAGGCAGCAACATGAGCAGTGTTGATGTATTGCATATTTAACTGACACTATTTGCCACTAACCTTAACCAAGTGTGGGATTAGTCCCCTAACTCGTGTCTGCGTGTCCTACACAACGTAAAAAATCTCTTACATTTACTTTTACAAATGAGCTGTTTTATTTGGATTTCGATTTGTTTCACAATGCTTAATCTAAGCCTGCTGTTTGATCTGAAGCACTTGTATGGAGCCGAGCATCGGAGAAGTAAATATTTTATTCTGTCATCCTCGAAATCCTAAAACTCCCCACCTCGCATGTCCACAAATTAGTCGCTAATTTTCACATTTGGTTTTCAAATCACGTAAATGATGAAGTGGGACAGGTGAGTTCTGCAGGCAGCTGTCTGGTTAAATAATTTCTGGAGCATGTGCTTTTAGCCGGATTGCTCTGTACAATAAGTTGTTCTGGTAAAGCGTCCTCCCTTCACTGTCATTGCAGAGTAGTTAAAGAACGAACATTAGCTGTTCGGACGTTGTGTTGCACAACCGACCCCTGCGGTGTTAGTGCCTTGCTTCACGCTGATTTATGAATGAAACAAAGAGCAACATGAGCTTTGTTTATTTTTCAAGAGCAAAGCGCACATTTTCATGTTGAAGTGGGCTCGAGACTGTGTGGAACAGGCTGTTTTAAAGGCCTTCACGCACACACGCAAACACACACACACACACACACACACACACACACACACACACACACTGGGGCATTGTAGGGATTGCCGGTGTTCCACGCTGAGAGGACGGTTGGTTTGAAGCCCACTTTGTCCCGCGCTGGCACTGCCAGGCTGCACGCAAATAGGTCAAGCACACATGCAGACACACACACACACACACACAAAATAACAGAGCAGTTTGGGTCACTGCATCTATGCTTGGTTTATATATATATATATATATATATACATACACACACACACACACACACATATATATATGTAGATTGTGTGTACGTGTGTGTGTGTATATATATAAATCAAAAAAGGTACATGCAGTCTAACATCCACTTGACATAATGCAGACTGTTTTCATTCACTCTCCATTCATCTAGATTTGTTTTGTGCTGCTGTTAGTACTCATGCATCTCCAGCCAACAACATCACTGCTCAGGCACGCATGCACACACACACACACACAAAGAAAATGGTAAATCAGCCAGAGAAAGTCAGCACTGTTCCCATCTAACAGTGACTGCGATGAAGGTCAGAGAGCCACGCAGCAGACAAACCAAGTTCTCCTGATCAGTGAAGTGAGGTGATAAGGAAGCACAAACAGCGTTTTACAACAGTACGGGACATAAAAGCCCAGCTGAGCTTTTGTTTTCTTTTATGAAATTGAAGCTGAGTGAGTAAAAGTCAAAGCAAAGCACTGAATAAATCCTGTGCTACAAACACGTCGTTACTTCCTCTAATACAATAACGAGTTTCCAAAAAGTCCAATTTTAGATTAAATAAATGATTTCCTTCAGATGTTATTGTCACACAGATTATTGCACAGATAAATATAATAAAAGTAGCCTCATCACACGAGAGCAGCATCCACACAGAAGCCATGTTTCTTATGTTGTTTCACAGCCTCCGTAATGTCACAGTCAGGTGCAACTGAAAAGCAGCACTCAATTCACTCAAGCAGCCCCGCTTGGACAGTTTGTTAGCTGATAATAAAATTGCTTGCAGTGTTTCAATAACGATTCATTTTCTTCTGTACAAACATTAGACACGTAGCAACATAAAATGTTTCCTCCATCAAATGCAGGAAGTGATGGATGGATTTTTAGCTGATGTGGGCCGATCTTGTCGTTGAAGCAAGCATTAGCTTCTGCTAGCCTCATGTAGCAAAAACCATCTGTTGTGTAAATGAAACTAGCATTAGCTTTAGCTTCGTCAGCACATCTTATTAGCATGCTAAACAATGATATATGTCTGGCATGCTAATTAGATGTGCTGACTAAAAAGGTATCAGAAACATAAATCAGTCAGTTTTATCAATGATCAAACAATCAGTTATCAATCAGAAAAAGATGGCCTCATCACCAAAAACAGCCAATCAGCACGTCACAGTCACTGACATAGTGTTCTCAAGACCTCCAACATGGCTGCTGAAAGGCCTCTGTACCCTGATGGTCTGTGTGCATCTATAGTCAGCCAACCAGATACACGAACCGCCATCGACTGCTGCCGCCGCCCGTCCCCCTCTGCCAGCTGACCTTGATGTTCAGAGGTTTGATCGGGCTGGCAGACGCTCAGTCGGACACCGGGAATCAAACCTGCGACCCAGAGACACAGACCTCCTCGTCCCTTGGACAGGTCAGGGTGGAAATTCCCAGCTATCCAAAGAATGCTGGCCCATTCTGCTCCGCTACAGTCCACCTTCCCTTATGGGACTCACACACACACACACACACGGATGACTCACTGTTTGACTATGTGTGTGTGTGTGTGTGTGTGTGTGTGTGTTGATATGCATGCACATCAGTTTGGCAGCTGCGACCTTCATAAAGACAGAGAGAGAAAAACTGACCAGAGTCTGTTACACAACCTGCACATTATCAATGAAATCCAGCAGATCCTGTGCTTGGTTTCTGCTGTTTTTGACAAATTCCAGCTGCATTCAGACTCATCATCACTGGCTCTGGCATTCCTAAAAGCTTTCAAAAAGCAAATATAAATGCGTTTAACACAGCTTTGCACAGATTGAGCAGAGCAATTTCAACACAAGTGCAGAGTCTGTGCTGGGAGAAGCATCAGCAGTTAAACCCCTGATCAACTGCAGAGCAGCTAAATTCAGCCAGGTGTCGATTACATACGGCCAATAGAAAAGAAAAGAAAAACTCTGTAGCAGCTTCAAGTATTTTGGGATTCACTGAAACATTTTGCTGTTATGTGATAACAAGCTCTGCATGCATTCTTATTCTGTGGAGATTTGGAGAATTTCATGACATGGTCACTATCTTAACTTTATCTGAGGATTAGCTTTTATATTTCTAATTCAGTGTTATGGCAACGTCCATATTTGTCACCACGTCTTAAGGTCCACTTTGGATTACATGCATATTTTTTTGAATGAAACTATATATTTATTGTAAAGATAGTATAAATACTGTGTGTATGGCAGACAAAATGATCCAGGTTGTGGATTGCATGTGTACTTTATATTAGAATGGTTTTAGATATTTTACTACACAATATGTACGTGGAGCTTGTGATGATACATTCATGTTTAAATAAATCAGATGCTGAAGTAGGACGAGAGCTGAGTCTTAGTGTGGGACAGACAAGCTTTATAAAGTTAGTCTCTGATTCTGCTGCTGAAGATTCTGACCAACTATGTCTGAAAAGAAAAAGAAAATCTGATGAAAGTGCAAATTCAAATTTAAAAAAAAATGCTAGTTTTTAGCATTTTAACATAGGGAGGCTAAGCCGACGATACATTTGTAATAAAAAAAACAAAACATAAACCAGCACGTTTGTAATGTTGCAGCTTCGGCCTTTCATCATACAGGCTGCATGCTGCGCTCCTCTCAGCTCACCCTGTCTCTGTTCACTGCACGTACACATAAAGCATCATAAAAGACATGAGGAAATCAAATAAACTTGAAGTTGTATTTTTCCTCTGATAACCAATAGCATCACACATGATTTAAATCTCACAGCCACATTTTAACAGGACACAGTGGGGCATTGACCCTTAAAGCCGCGCACAGTGAAGATGAACCTCAAAATAACACTACAGCTTAATATCATACAGACACTTCCAAGCAAATGAACCAGAATCTACCAAACTACATTAAGAAAAAAACAAAATAAACGTGCAATGCAAGTATATGCAATGCACGTATATACCAATCAAAGTAATCTCACACCTTTATGCAGGATTAAACAAGAAAGTGTGTCATTTTCCTTGACACATCAGCTCTTCATCACCAACACGTATATTTCAAACATGACACAACTCTGACATCACTAATGACCTGCTAATTATCCTTTCCTCTACATTAGCAATGAAGAGCGGAGACATGCAAGACATCATGTGAGAGGGAAGTCTTATCATAATCCACACCATGCAAAGAAAGGATGGACCACCTTAAAAAAAAAAAAAAGTAAATTAAAGAAGAAAATGTCTCAGCTCGTCAGCAGCCGCTGGGCTGATATTTGCTGTAAGCATGTGGCACCAAATCCAATAAATTATTTGAATTATCACTGAATCTGTTGGGTTATTTGTTGGAATAATTATTTCATAATAAGGTCAAAACATCTAAATTTCCAGAGATTAAAATGATGCTGTATTATTTCTTAAATAGCTATTTATATTATATATATTATATTATAGATATTTGAATTTGATAAAACGACTGAACATATTATCATCACCGGGAACGATTCATTTTATAACAAACAAACAGTAATGATCAGCATCACACACCTCTGTGACACCAGAACCTAAAGATGGTCCGTAAACACATCACTGTCATTTTTTTACTTACTTCCTGTACACCCCGTTGTGTAGTGTGTGGAGACTGCAGTGTGTATGTGTGGGCGTGAGAGTGTGTGCGTATCAGCAGTTCTTTGTGCATCAGTGTGTGTATCAGCGGCATCAGTGTCAGATAATCTGATGCAGAAGGATTAAGTTTAAGCCTGAATGGTGTGTCAGGCTTTAACCGGCCGGACAACACACGCACTCACACACACACACACACACACACACACACACAACAGACTTTAAAGTCGCTGGAGAAAAACTGAATGACCCCACTGACAGGGCAGCACTTTACGTAAAAACACACACACACACACACACACACACACACACACACACACACACACACACACACACACACACACACACACAGGCAGACACGTGCATATTTTTAAGCATAAATGTGTTTATCATTGTATAGAAAAAAAGCTCAGGGTATATGAAAGTACTCAGAAACACACAACAAATGCACACTGATACACAGATCCTCCAGAGGATCCTACAGAGTGGAGGGGAAAACACACACACACACACACACACACACACACACACGCACACACACATAAATGGACAGATTTTTTTCCACTGTCAGTGTTTTGTTATCATCCTCATATAAAGACAGCTAACCGCCCTCTTAACACAAACATGTTCATTCCATACATTTAAAAACAGAATCATATGTTCGCCTTTCAGGATGATTGAAGTCAACCTGGTGTACGCAGAAAAAGGCCCAAAACTTGACAAGGGAAAGTGGAGCAAACGACAAACACACACTCAAAGACAGACTCGTTTTTAGCTTTTTAAAACCTTCTAAACAAAGAAACACACACATTTAAACAGAAAAATACACAAAAACAAAAGAAAATCAGCTTTTTTTAGTTGCTCAAACAGAATAACTCAAGCAGATGGAGATAGAGGCCTACACACACACACACACACACACACACACACACACACTCACAATGCATCTATTTATAAAGTTATAATTGCATAACACGCTGTGCTCTAATTCCAGCCTACTGAGCACACAGGATGTCCACACACACTGGCTTCACAATGACAACACACACACACACACTCTAAAACTCGCCTTCACTGTGTATTCACTCCTCATGCACAGACCACACATGCACATGAACATGTGAAAAACACACTGTCATTTTATGCTTGCATGTACAAACAGGCAATGTAAAGAAAAAGATCCCGCTGTCAAACGCACACACACCTTCTGTCTATTAAACAACAGCATCAATGCACAAAAACACAGACATTTGCATATTCAGGGCTGCAGGCGCGACAGCCTCCCTCTGCAGTTTCAGGCATTTTAATACTTCCACCAGAAGAGATTTTAAAATGTTTCCGTGACTCAGTTCATTGAACTGACTTTACGTAACACTGCAATCATTTCTATCATTTCAAATTCTCATTTTATTTCTATTTGTTGCCTGAAAACAGAGGAAATATTTTTTAAAAGATTGATACAAGCATTAGCATGTTTTGACTCTTTTATGTTGAGTCAGATTTGGTTCTCATGATGAAACCAGATTTCACTTAAAAAAAAAAAACCCCACTGCATTACTATGAGGAAGAGAGATCAATATTCTTGTTCAACACGGGAATTCATCAGAACCGTTCGGCCTTGACCTTTGCCCTCCTTCCGACTGGTTCTGGTTTTAGACTGCAGCTTCTGCTGTTGGACAGTGAAAGGACTCAATTTAAAATAAAGGGAAGATGCTCTTTCTAAAGAAATCAGAAATGTATTTAAATGTACAATACTAAATAAACATACAGCATTTTAATTTCACATTTATTTGGAAAGATAAAATATTATATAAGAATATATAAGATCCTACACAAGAAATGATATTTTGTATCCAACTATAATTGGAGCACATTAACTAAAACATTATGAATTCAATAGGAAATCAATTTAAATCTTCTCACGTTCTGAGTGTTGTTTGTCGCACAGAAGCAGCAAACGCTCAGTAAATTGCAGACCAGCGGACTGGTCTGTTTAAAGTGTTTAAAGTGTGTGTTTCCTGTAGCTGCACATTGAGAGAGGACTGCAGGATTTTGGCAGGCTGCTTCAGGACTCTCCTAATTAAAACTTACTGAATATTCAAATGCTGTGTTAGCATAACAATAGCCGGCTGGCCGGGTCGGCTTTAAATGAGGCCTTTTGTTTTAGTCGAGCTTTCTGCTGCCTCATTAAGCCGCTGGAGCTTAAGTTAGCAAGCCGACAGCCGCTAACCGAAGCTCGGGCCTCGGCCCTCACCCTCCTCCTCTCTCCCCAACGCCCTCCCCCACGCTCTCCCCAAACCAAAGCCCCAATTCAGCCTCTTCACTGTTTGGTCTCGCCGGGCCGCGGCTCGCTGCTGCTGCTGCTGCGGATCTGTCCGAGCCTTTCTGTCTCTTCTCTCAAACCCCGACCACTCTGCCCCAGTTTCCACTCGCTCCACTCCTCTGCCTCCATCACGCTCCGACCGGCCTGAATCTGCTTTCAACCAAGGAATCACCAAAAAAAACACGTCCAGCTCAGCCGGCTCAAGCCAGACAAACAGCACCTCTTTATTACGCCGATTCTCTTATTTGTGTGTTTTCTCTTACTGCCAGCGGACGGCGGGTGTAAACAAGCTGTGACACAGACAGACAGAGTGAGACAGGGGGGTAAAGTGAAGATGGAAAGGAGCTTGGCACCGGATCAAGACTGTCGGCACAATGTGCCATCCAGCAGCCAACCACCAAACAAAGCGGTGCCACGCCGAGCCCCGTGGCATCGCCGAACTAAAGAGCTGCGACTCCGAGCGGAGCCGCCAAGATACAAAGGAGGCCCAAAACTACGGGGAGAGAGCGGGTACAAAAAGCGTACGGCTCTGGAGCCGATGGCCGACAGCGCGGGGCCGAGGCACTCGGTGGCCGGATGGAGGCCAGAGACCCGACAGGCTCCGAGAAGACAGAGGACCACTGTTGGCGTGGAAGCGCTCGAACAACAGAGGCTCTGTTTACAGCTGCACAGGTCACATCAGCCACAAAACCATCTGAACACAGATTACTGATCACTCCAACATCAAGAAAATCCAAACAGCAGAGCATTTTCACTATTTCAACTACAAAAATAAACATGTCCAAATAAAGGATGGATAAAAAACAACCCATGAAGAATTAGAAAATCTAAATTCAACCGCATGAATGAAATCTAATCAGAAAGACTTGAAGGTTATACAGATGTAAAAACTATTTCAAAAAATGCACCACTAACATTTGCTGCAAAAATCTAATCAGATATGTTCTGCAAAAAACAAAAGATAATTAAATGTATGCTTGCTGTCTTTTTACATAAACATTTGGATTTTTGTGGGCAAAAATTCACAGCTGCTGTCTTGATGAATCATCTGCAAAGGCCTGTAAGCTGCTAGTTTGGACTTATTATTCTTCATTTAAAACCGGTGTTATAGCTGATACCATACACAGATTTTTTTTGATAATATTTCCTTGTCGTCATTTTGCCTCCGTACGCCTCATTGTCTCCTCTTTATTTGATTTTTTTTTTGTTCTTTCCTTTAAACTCATGAAAAGCAGCAATTCAGAGTCAAAGGTGAGACAAAGGCAGGAAGGGGACAGACAGTTCACTGACAGGTGGGTCTGTAGGAAATCCCAGCTTTCAATCTTCATTTACACCTGCAACTTGCAGACAGACATTCCCACTTTTACGTGGAAAAAGAAAAAAAAAACCTGTGAAATTCATTCACCTTGGCTTTACATCCTGTTTCTCATTTCTAGCCTTCACTTCACCCCCTCCCAACCCCCACCCTCCACCCCCAAAATCACTTCACCCTGTTACTGGTGTTTTACAGGTGGGGGTTACTGGGAGACACACAGGCAGACAGACTGACAGGTTCACAGGAGGTCAGACAGCTTCATACTTGCTGACTGACTCTCAGATGTTTTTTACTTTTTGTGTCCAGACTGTTTTATGGTTTGTGAGTCAGTGCAGAGCTCACCGTCAAAAATGAAAATTACAGGCACCGTATCTGAACATATATACACAGACAGGTATATAGATAGATGGGTGGACCTTCAACTTGTCATTTTTAGAATTTGCAGCTTTTACCTTATTTTGATGGCGTGAAAAAAGATTAGAAATAACATAATTCATAACAGAATATCACCCAAATTAATATGAAATACAAGTCTTGTTTTCCAGCTTTGCCTCAAATGAATTTTGAGGTTATCAGTGAAACAAATACTACTATGATAAGAAATCATTAACGCAATTTCAGACCAAATTACGGCAGAAAAATCTGCAATTTATGCGGTTTTGGGAGAAATTAAAAATTTGAAAAAACACAAGCCTTTCACTGAAAGACACAACCCTGAAAACAAATAAAAAAAAAATAAAAACCCGTATGTGTGGCATTTCGCCACCGAGAAAAAAAAAAAAAAACAAGACCAAACATTCATTAAATTTGAAAGAATTTGCGTCCATTTAAGAAAATTAGAAACAAGCGACAGAGAGGGACAGAAATAAAGCTGCAAGCGGATTATTTCAAGATGAATCTGGGTGCGTCGGATGCGCAAAACCCGGGAGACAAACAGAAGAAACGTTAGATTTGGGACCATTTTTTTAATCATATTTCTATTAGCAGAGGTGTGACATACGCGTGCGCGCGCTCACACGCAAACACACACGCACACACACATTCATCACATTGCAGAAGAGTCCGTCCAACCTTTTTAGCCAAGAGCTACGGCAGTCCATAGCAGCTACTGTCACTTTCCCCGCTCCTAACAAACACACACGCGCACAAACACACACACACACACACACACACACACACACACACACGCACACACACATTTATTCCCCCGATAAACAACAGCACTGCCGTTTTTCCTAAAATAAACCCGACAGACGGACAGAAAGCGCTCGGTCCGTTCGCACTTTGACGCGCGGCGGCGAACCGACGCGCTGTTAAGTTGGTGCGTAAAAAGCGGCACTCTTCACCTTCACACCTCCTCTCTCTCGCGCGCGCTCTCTCTCTCTCTCTCTCCTCTTTTCTTTCCCATCTCTCTACCTCCCTCTCTCTCACCATTTCTCCGCCTGACTCCCAAACCCTCAAGGAGGAAGGAAAAGAAAAGGATGAGAAGAGTGTGTCTTACCGCTTTGCCGTTGTAGTAGTACATCAGTGAGCTGCCTGTCATCCCGGGGATGGTGTACGCACAATACATCGTTCCTCTCCTCCGCAGAAAGAAGAAAAACTATTTCTCCCTTTTTTCTCTCCGCGTGTCTCTCCCTTTCTCTCTCTGTTTTGGTTTATCACGCTCCCCCCGCCCCTTCTCTTCTCTTTTCTCCACCTTTCTTCTTTTTCCTCTTGTTTGAACTTTTCTTGGATTTGTTATGATCTCAAACTCTCGCCACTCCGCTCGCGTGCTCCTGCCTGCGCGTTTTTTTCCCCCGCCGACAATTCCTTCAGTTGCATTTTCCCATATGGCCGAGCCGAGGCACGCGGAATATGCAAAGTAGGCAGAGAGAGAGAGCGAGGCGTGCCCCTCCCCTTCTCTCTCTCTCTCTCTCTCTCTCTCTCTCTCTCGCTCACGTAAGCGCGCGCTGAAAATGTACGGAAGGTTGAAACGTAGCACGCGCGCACATAAACACACGCAGGCGATCACGGACACGCGCGCGGTCGCCGCCACTCTTTCAACTTTCCACAGTAAATCTGGAAGTCATCCCTCCCTCCCCCCTCCCTCCCCGCTCGCGCGGAGCTGCAATTCGCCGTCTGCCTTTGAACTGAGCCGAACATTCACTTTTTCCACCGCTTTCAGACCGCGCGCTTCTTTCACCACGCTCTCCTCCTTTTCTCTCCTTCTCCTCTTCCCTCTCCTCCCTTCTCTCCACTCATCTCTCTTCCCCTTTTCTATCTGTCTCCCGGATCCTCCCCCCTCGTTTACTCCTCACCCATTTTGTTTTCTCCTCTCCTCTCATTCTTCCTCCCTTGTGTCCTCCCCACTCATCTCCTCCCTTCCTCTCTTATTTACTCTCCTTCTTTCTTCCCTTGTTTCCTCCCCTCCACCCCTGCTTCCTCCTCTCCTGCATCGTTTTCTCCTCTTGCCTCCTCCTTATCCATTTATTTTTCCCCTTCCTCTCTGGTTTCCTCATTTCCAATTTATTTTCCTCCTTTCTTCCAATTTCCTCCCCCTGTTTCCTCCTATCCTTCTTCATTTTTTCCTCTTCTTCTCTTCCCTCCTCTTCTCTCTTTTCTTTCCTTGTATTGAAATACATACCATTTTCTTTCTAAAGTTTTTCTATGGAGCAGATAACAGCACAACCATCAGTGTAGTTTTGGTGATTCGCAGGTAAAAAGACATCTGACCAGATTACATTACAATCTGTATTTTCATGCTATCTCTTTTTTATATTTTTAACATTTAACAGGTTGTATGTGTCCTCATCAACAGATTTCATTGGAGAATGATGAAGTTTTTTACATACATTTTAATGATAATGATAAATTGAATAATGATTAATTGTAGCTTGCTTATAATTTCGTGTTGGTTGGATTGGTTCAGTGGGCCAGGAGTCGTATTTGTAGATTTGACATCTGAAATGTTTAAAATGTGTGTATGGAAGCAAAGAAAGGAACTACAGTCAAACAAACAAGTATGATGAAGTAAATTATACACTCTTGGTCGTTTTGGCTCGCTCCTCCTCTTGCTTGGGAGGTCTGTGATTTCAGATATTTGGGATGGTGGGATATTTGATCCGTTTTCAAATTGTTCTGCAGCCTGTAAGTTAAAAGTCAGGTTGAATTCTAACATACAGCATGCAGGCTAGAAGTCAAACACTTCTACCTACCTCTTAAAGGTAAAAAGTCAAATGAAATTCCTGTATTGAATTGAAATGCATGTTTGGGTTTCTCTCATATATCCTCAGTACTGTTAAAGTCCAATTAATGTCCTGCAGTCCTACACTGCACATTTGTTGTTATGGTGACCTGCTACCACCGCCACCTGACAGTAGTGCTATGCCTGATCATCAATTTTCATCACACACACAAATGTGTTTGATCTGTTATTAATTTTATTGTTGTGATTTTTTTTTAAAATTAGGCTGTAAAAGTTTTGGCCTCCCTGACAAGAAAGTGAAAGCAGACCTGGAGAATTGAGAGTGATCAGAGGTAGGAAGGCAGCGCAGCTGTTCTCTCAGTTATATAATACATAACCATACAATAAAAGAAATCAATTTAAGGAAACAATGTTCAAACTCAAATCGGCCAGTAGGAGGCGCCATAAACACCTCCAATTTATTGATCTAAATGAATGTTTGTTTTTTTTCTGGCACACAGTGTTACTTAAATCATAGACTGGCTGTGATTGTTTAATGTGGCCTTTTATCTAAATATAATTGTGTTAAAACAATGAGTTTGTGTGAGGAGCTGTTCAACTGTTTATTTGCAACATGATCGCAAAGTTTCATTCAAACTGGTCAGATGGCGCCTTGGAAATTAAAGGTAAACTTTAAAATACCGCAGAGCCTCCGTTGTAAGTCTGATTGACACACAGGTTTGTGTACAGACGCAGAAAGTCTGACTCCCCAGAATTATCGCGGCACCGAGCAGGTCTGCCATGTAGGATTGGAATATTTCTCGTCGCTTCAGTACTCAGGTTGCTTCAGTAAGCTTTAACATTTTTGGATCATCTACAACAAGAGTGGTACAGACATTAAAGAGATGCTCCACTTCCGGATAAGTTCACTTGGCCTGAGGGCTTGTTTACACTGTATCTCCAGCCTGAAATCGAATGTGAGTAGTAAAATGATTACCCAAGCTGCCCATTATAAACATCCATTACAGTTAACAGGCTGATTTTCTGCTTCAGCTTTGGCCGTCTGTACTTACTGTAGCTGTGTACAGTTTTCATGTGCCATTAGGGATTTTTACTGCTATTTCCAGTGTGCTCACTTTCAGATCACTGGACAACATACACTCTCTCTGGTGAAAGGTGTACTTCAGCAGTTTAGCGCCGCACTTCCATAAAGCCGGGGGACTCACCCAGACTATGAGTCCAAACTCTGGATCCTACATATCCCATAATTGAAGTTTTCATTTGCCCGCCTATGTCACTCCAGCGTGTAACAGAAGCTTTAAATTACAGTCAGACCAAGATAACCCTGATGACATCACTGTGACATCATCGACAAAGCTCCTCCACAGCCACAGAACACATTTGTAGTTTTATATTTTGTTCTAAATGTTGCTGTGATTATTACTGTTCTTGAATATCAGTCAAATATTTGGTAATTTTGTACTTTGCTTGGGAAAGATTGCGATTTGAAACTTTCACGCCAAAACAGGCTTTGAATTGAATCGAACTGAATCGGGAGTTGTAGAAAAATAGAGCGGGGGGGAGAGAGAGGGGGATATCGACAGTCACCAAAACAGTCAGGCAGTGGTTCAGCCTTCCAAATTCATATTAACACCGTCATCATTCATCCTATTCAAACAAATAATAGACTCCAAAACAAGCGAGCAGACGTCCCAAACTCTCTCTGTCCTCCACTCTCTCCCTCTCTCTCTCTCCCTCTCTCTCTCCTCTTCTTTCGGCTTTAATTTGATTAAAAAGCGAGCTGCAGGAAGGGGAGGGAGGGCTGATGCACATCTAATAAGTGGACCATCTGTCTGCAGCGCTGGCTGGCTCCCAGCATTGTACCCAACCAGACTGCATGGGAAATGAAGGGAGAGATGGAGGGATGGAGGGAGGAAAGAAGTGCAGGGCGAAAAAAAAAAACTAGAACCCAAAAAGAGTGACCCGGTTGAGGAAAAGAAGCAGAGACAGCATTTTTAATTTTGTCTGACGCTTGCTTGGTCAACAAACCTGCACAGGAGACGAAGAAGAATGAAGAGCAGAGGAAAGAGGGAGGAGGAGAGGAAGAAAGAAGTACTCAAAGGAGAGCATTAGGAGAGGAGAGAAGGAAAGGAAAAACGTGAGGGGATAAAGAAGAGGGAGGAGAGGAGAAAATGATGGAGAAGCAGAGGAAAAAGAAGAAAGGATTGGGGGAGAGGAGAGGACAAAAGAAGGGGGAAAGGATAGGAGAAGAGAGTGATTGAAAGATAGGGAAGATGATCAGAGAAGAGCAAACAAGGGAGAAAAAAGAGAAGAGAGCAAGAGAGAAAGAGAGAGGAGAAAAAAGAAAAAAGGAACAAACAAGGGTTGATATGGCAAAAGAAAAGAGGGAAGGAGACACAGAGGAAGGAGAGGAAGAGTGGGGGAAAGGGGAGGAGGAAGAAAGGGAGGAGTAGAGAGGAGAGAGAAATGAAAGTAGGAAAAAAGGTGGGGATAAGAAAAGGAGGTAGAAAAAAGAAAGGGGGGAGGACAGGGGAACAGGTGAGAGGAAGGGAGAGGAGAGGATGGTAGAAAAGAAGAAAGGGGCAGGAGAGAAGGAGAGGAAGAAAAGTGTGGAGAAAGGAGAATGAGAGCAGAGAGGAAAGGAGAAAAGAAGGAGAAAAAGGAAGGTGGAGGTGAGAAAAAGAGCAGGGATGATAAAAGGAGGGGGAGGAGCAGATGGAAAGGAGGGAGCAGAGGAAAGAGGGGAGGAAAGAAACTACTTAGGAAGTAGAGGAGAGAGATGGGAGGATATAAGGGGAAAGAAAAGAGGAGAGGAGAGGAGAGTGTTCATTTGTGTTTGAAAAACGTATCCAAACTAACCTTTGACCTTAAGGTAGCACAGTCTATTCCAAGCACATATACCCTTGAGCTTTATGTCTTCTATCTATTTAAGGTGGACATAAATGGGACAACAGCCACTGTCTGTCTGTGCTTAAACAAGCTACCAAAGGTCACAGCAGATTAAACTTGTTCCTTCCTCTTTTCATCCCTTCCTCATCCTCCTGCCTTCTTCCTTCTGCCTCCCCTCTTTCTTCTTTCCTCCCTCCCTTTTGCCTCTTCCCCTTTCTGTTAAATTTCCTCAGATTCTTTCCTTCCTCTTCTTCAATTCCTTGTTTTCTTCTTCTTTCTCTTCTGAGCACCTCCTTTCCTCCTCCTCCTCTACACCCTCCATTCCTCCTTATTTCTTCATCACTCGTCTCCCACTTCCTTCCTGCCTTCTTCCTCCACCTCCCTCCTTTGCCCAACTTCCATCCCTCCTTACTTTCTCCTCTTTCTCCTCCTGCCCCAGCTCCTCTCCCCACTCATACTTCATCCCTCACTCCCTTTATCCTCTTCTTCCTTAAAGCCAGTTTGTCTCGTCTTCGTCATTTTTTCCCCCTTTATATTTCACCCCTTTCTTCCTCCTCCTATTCTTCCCTCCTTTCCTCCTCCTCCCTATCTCCACCTCCTCCTTCCTCTCTGGTGGTGAGATGACAGTTAATCCCCGGTAGAATTATAATCTCACATTTCATCCTGATTTCACGCTGACAGGATTTTCGTTCACATTACGACGCCCAGTTGTCAATCTCTCTCTTTCTCTCTCTCTGCTGTTTTGTCCTACTCGGTGTCTCTAGCCCTTTCTCTACCTCTCTCTTTTTGTCTCTCCAGTTGTTTGAGTTTACTTATTTTCTCATGTCCTCTCAACATCTTACTTTCCTCTGTTTCCACCTAGCTCGCTCTCTTACCAACCTTTTTTTTAATCTTTCCTTCCCTCCTTCATTTCTTTTGTTCTAATTTCCTCCTTTTTTCTTTCCGTCCTTCCCATTTTTTCTCTTTCATCTTTCCTTTTCTTCCTATTTTTGCAATCCCTTTCTTTGTCTCTCTCTCACACATGGACGAGTGCTGGCCTAAAGGCCCAGTGACACACACACTCTCTCTCTCTCTCTCTCTCCCTCACACACACACACACACACACACACACACACACACACACACACACACTCAGCACGGTTGCACTTTGTTCTCTTCATACAGCCACTTCCTGTCGTGAGTCTTTGATTTGAGTCTTTTCAAGCTGCAGGTCTGAATTTACAAACTTCATAAGTGATCGACAGGATTGAAAAGTTGAGAACAGGCAGCTACACACAGACACATAGACACACAGACACAGACACACACACACACACACACACACACAGAGGAATAGACACACAAACATGCACACATGGAGGGACCTAAAGGCACACAGAGTGAGCAAGTCAGTATAAAACAGGTGAGATCAGTATATATTTCCAGCTAAGAAAATTTTACCTTTAAAGCACTGAATCTAAGTAAGATGTGTTAAAAAAAATATTGATGAATTCTCCCCTTCTTCTTAGTCATCGGGGGCATTCCTGATGGCCATCATGGATCAACGTTATGTTATACTAAAGCAATTGCAAATATTCTTAACTTCACATTTTGCCTCATAATCACCATGTTCAG
The DNA here is from genome assembly GCF_017976325.1 of Chelmon rostratus. Taxonomy (NCBI): domain Eukaryota; kingdom Metazoa; phylum Chordata; class Actinopteri; order Chaetodontiformes; family Chaetodontidae; genus Chelmon; species Chelmon rostratus. The sequence continues at coordinate 3,732,843 of NC_055676.1, read as the reverse complement.
AGATTTTCTTCAGTAAGTTAGTTGTCAAGGTGCTTGTTGTCTGTATCCATGCAGAGCGAACACAAACTGCTGGTAACCCATGCAGTGCGCAGACTGACCAAAATAGCAATATTAGGTGAAAATAAACAGGGCTCAGGTGTAGCTCACATCTGGCTCAGTGACATGACAGCATTACATCACCCAAAGCCAAACGGGAACCCTGATGGCAAAAGCTCCAAATATGAAAACATATTCATACCAAATAAAAGTAAGCTAAATCACAAAAACCTATTTTGGTTTGACAATTCACTTCAGATTACTACTGTCAGGTCCAGAATGTCTCATCACATGGCTCTTATATCCTCAGAGCAGTGAAACTCTTCACAGATGAATACATGTCAAATGACATGTATATAGTATTTCATTAGAAAACTGTTCCAGTGGTGCTCTGGTAGCCTCTCCCATTAAAAAAAAAAAAAAACTAATCTAGTCTGTGTGCGTTCAGTGGACAGACTGGTCTGGGATATGTAGCTTTGTGCAGGGGCTGGAGGTGGAGGAAGTGGCTGGACACCTCCAAGTCGTCTTATGCACATGTCTTATGCACATCAGCCAGGTTTGGTTCAGAACGGGGCTTCTGGGGAGGTGTGCGCAGTCATGAGGGCAAAGCTGGCAGCTGAAGGTCAGTAAATACCTCCAGATTGTCGGCTGGCTGCTTGTTAAAACATAATGCCCCATTTTCCACCGCTACATCTGCTAAATACACAAGATGTGATGTGTGGAGATGTATGTAGGTTTTTTTTAACCTGAAAGTAATGTATTGAGTAATGTAATTAATTACTTTTACTGTTGAGTAATTAGTAGCATACTTACTTTTTCAAAGAATAAAATCGAAGTAATTGATTACATTCTTCGAGGAACTTCTCCAACACTGTTCACATGACAACTGATGCCTAACGAGGAGCCTAATGTATCTTAACAGTGGCCTATATTAGATAGATAGATAGATAGATAGATAGATAGATAGATAGATAGATTGACTGACAGACTAAAGAAATGAGAGAGAGAAGAAAGAAATAGAGAGTTCTTCCTTCTCTCTCCAGTGTAATCAGGATAAAAAACCTGACGTGGCCTCAATTCTGACGGAGAAAATCAGACGCTCATTTTCTTCCAAAAAACAAACTGGGAAAGACACACTCTCTCTCTCTCTCTCTCTCTCTCTCTCTCACACACACACACAAACACACACACACACACACACACACACACACACACACACACACACACACACAAACAGAGTACTGAAAGTGTTTGGAGAGGGTGTGTAAGTGTGTCTGTGATGTGACTGTTTGAGTGTCTGAAGAAGTGTGTGTGTGTGTGTGTGTGTGTGTGTGTGTGTGTGTGTGTGTGTGTGTGTGTGAGTGTGTGTCTGGCATCCATCAGAACCACAGCTTGCCGAAAAAACAGTAAGCACAGTGCAGAGAGAGAGAGAGAGAGAGAGAGAGAGAGATGAACGAACAAGCGCTGCTGCACGCTAATTATGTATGCATGATTTAATCTGCAACTCAATAATATGCAAATATATTCATATGCTAGTTTCTTAATTAAAAATGCAAAGCAGCCCTTATGGTGATTTTTCTGTGATTTTCTTTTCAACCTAACAAACGGAACATTTTGAGAAATTCAACAAATTGGAGGGAAGTGCTACGGAGGGGGTTCACAAAAAAAAAAAAAAACAACTTCCGACTTCAACTTCCTGTAGTTTGAGAATAAAGGAGGAGTTGGAGGGGGGGTGACTTGTTGAGTGAGGACTAACTTTGTCATACCACCTTAAGGATACTTTAAAGGGAATTCTGCTTTAACAGACGCTTGAGAAGTTACTTTGAAGGCCAGGCATGTCATATTGAATTGACTTTAATTGCCAGTCTCCGATTTGTAAAAAGTGTTCACATCAACATCCATTACTCAAAATTACGACCCCCTAAACTCAGGTTTTTCTCTCAGCTCTTATATATCACTTATAGTTCTCGTGTTAAATATTACACAAAAAATTAGGTTGTTATTTGTTTGATAGTTTAACTGTCGTGTCATTACAGGTGTCACGAGACAAAAGACCTCAATGCACAGTTTGCCGAGTTCAAGCTTGACAAGTTGAACTCAGGTGATTATACTTTAACATGCCTGTACACCTGTAAGTAGCCTTAACACAAAGGTTCACTAACAGGCTCTTTCACCATGTTCCAAAGACACGATGTCGGCTGGTCCGTCACATCAGTCCAGATGTAATATTATTACAACTGTTGCATGGAGTGCCAGGGACGTCAGTCCTCATATTCAAGGTCTCCAGAGGATGAAGCCTACTCACTTTAATGATGCCTGACTTTTACTCTAATGCCGCAAACAGGTCGACATTTTTTTTTTTTTCGTAAAATATGTCAACTATTAGAGAGACTGCCATGATATGTGGTTCAGACATTTATGTTCCCTACAGGATGACTTATAATAACTCTGTGATGGATGGCTTTTCATCTCGCACCATCATCAGGACAATTCTGTCAGCCTCAGCATTTAAAGGTGTCAGCATGCTAAAGATATGTCAAAGCTTCTAGAAAACTTCTAGAACAAAAACACAGTGAGGAAACTTAGGAGTCTGGTTCACATCAGGCCCCATCAGCCAATGGTTGAAGACTGGGATGCTGGGATACTTGTCTAAGGCTAGTTTTCAGACTCCTGGATAAAACGGGAGAAGTGAGAACGCTTCTGGGCATTTGGACCGTCCTTGTCCAAATGCTCGGATCAGAAAGTTAAGATCAGTCAGCTCCTTTTGCAGGACTGCAGCCTGTTCAGCGGCTCAACGGGGAAACCTGAGATGAGCTTCTCGGGCCTGACTTGGTGTGAAACCTGCTGTCCTCCTGCTGAGCACTTCATTCAGCGCAGAGAGCAACCTGCTGCTGGGAGAGAGGCCCACTCTGCGCTTTGTGTTCAGGTATACTTTACACAGAGCGTGCTCAGAATGAAAACAATGATTAAAGATGAAGCTAATCCACACCAGCAGCACGCATTACAGCCACACGACAAGGGGTGTGTGTGTGTGTGTGTGTGGTTTTAGGCTCATATTCAGATTGCTAAGATGCAGGCTCTGTTGAAGCCAACGCTCTCGTTAGAACAACGTAGAAAACAAAACAAAACAATGAAATGGCTGCATTTTCTCAATTTTGGTCATTTACTATTTGCTTGCTGCGCAACCTTTAGTTTACTAATTTTGAGTAGATTTTTCGGCTTTTCTTCCACAGATATTTCCATTTCGTCTTTAATGCTCTGTTTCTCTTTCCTTGTTCCTCAGGAAGCGGACTGCAATTCCTCACATCGCATGCGGTTGTTTTAGATATAAAACTATGAGGTCCTCAACTACATTTGGGGCCAGAATTGTTCCAAGCAGACACGGACTTAAAAAAATAAGCTAAAATAAAATATTAAAATTTTTATATTCTAAAAAACATGAATTAAAAATGGTCTCAGACATCGGCCAAGGAGGCAGTCAGTGCTCAATATAAAACCCACAGTTCAACCACCAATGAATGAGTCCTCCACCTCCACTCAGGATCCCACGAAGCAAACAAAAATACTCAGTTTGGGGCTCAACACAACAGCTGGCCACTGAACATAAACCCAAGTGAAGCCTCTCCTGTCTAGTAGAAAAGCTTAGTGACTGTCCGACAACTGCATAGTCCAGCCTGTGTGCTGCTGTCAGCTCCGGGGAATGTCCAGGTTTGACGGTGGGTCCACAGAGTAGAGGGGACAGAGTTGGAGACTAATCTGATTCTGCAGAACAGGTGGACTATGAAATCCAGACTGTTTGGTTTGTTGACAGGGCTGATGAGCTAATCAACGATCATTCATCAGAAAAGGATACGTGTTGAGGACGATCTGGTAGTATGTTCATAAACCTCCTCAGTTGCAATAAGAGTGCCAGTGAAGGTACAGACTTTAAAAATGCTTAATAAAGCTCAAAAACTCTTCAAAATTCAGCTACGGATGAAAAGTTCTGATAGCATCTCTCACATTTTGTTTTTCTGTGATCACAAATTAATTTTCTGACAGTTCATCATGTTAAAATCACACAGCAATTAGCTGTCAGCAGGCACAGCTCTCCAAACGCTACTTGGCGTTGTATTCAAGGAAGCTCTGACATCTGAAAATTAATAATCAACGGCGAAAAAAAGTTGCATTTACGAGTACTGCTGTCACTAACCCAGTAGAGAAACATGGCTGTGATAAAAATGATGTGAATCTGGCCGTTCTTCATGACATGCTGGATGTCAGAGTGTCTTTGAATGTAACATAGAATCGTCATCGTGGAAGAACTTAAAATCCTGCCTACAATAAGTGAGATAAGATATATTTAATCATATTTTATGGGGCTGTAACAGTTTTTTAAGCAGAAATAAATTAATATTAAAATTATTTCACTCCAAAAATGAAACTAAAGGGGGCAAATGAAGAAAGCAGGACTGAGTCTGACATTTTGGTGCAGCCGAGAAATATTTAGCACATTATCGACAACTTAAAGCAGTTTTGTCACCACAAGCACAGGGTGATTTATGCGTGTGTGTGTGTGTGTGTGTGTGTGTGTGTGTGTGTGTGTGTGTGTGTGATAACATGTGATATTCATCGTAGCCTTGGAGCAAATCAGAGCGCTGCTCTCTGCTGCCTGTTACTGCAGCCAAATATTTAGGCTCTGGAATGCACAAGGGAACATTCACATCTGCAACAGGCATTCATGGCTGAGTGTGTGTGTGTGTGTGTGTGTGTGTGTGTGTGTGTGTAGAAGAGAGTGAGGGTCTTTGTAGAAGCCAAATGTCCTCACAAGGACAGAATGGGAGCAAACAACTTCAGGCTGAGGTCATTTTATTGACAAGAAACCTCTGAAGGACTAAAGTAGTTGTGCAAGAAAATCAATTTCTAAAGTAAAGGTGAAGTGGTGGCACCAACAAATAACTGACCAACTTGTGCCAGGGACATGTCCAGACCAGTTCAATAGGGGGCCTGTGAGGGCTGGTGGTGGAGGGGGGCCTGTTAAGTATAGCTTATGTAGCTAGTTTTAAAACAGGGTAAGCAGAAAGCTGTCGGACACAGGACACAAGCTCGCGCAGCTAATTAGCTATCACACTATTAATGCCGTCTGCCCACAGCCACAATTAGTTCTCGCCTTCCCATCAGACTTTCAGTGACTAAAAATAGAAATTCTTACGAAAAAAATTAACATTTTAATTTCTCTGCTGAGGTTTGTTTACATTTATCACATCACTTAAGTGATTATAAATATGGATGTTTGAGATAAGTTTAAGTCAACCAAATATCATTGATATATGTTTGTGGCTTTATGCCTCTCTGGCTAGATAAACACATTTGTCTATGTACACCATGTATATTATGTGTGTGAAAGGTTTAGTTTTGAGTCAAAGAAAAGTTATCTTTGGGAAAATGAGGCACAAACAACATGCATGCGTGTACACTCATTAACAGCAACACATACATACACCGACGGATGCCTCGTAATTCAATTAGTCAGTTCCCCATCTGACACAAAATGGCGGCCCAAAGCGCCAGTGTGAGACATTCTGGGGCTGAGAGCCAAGCAAATAGCTTAAACACACACAGACGCATGCACAACACACATTCACTCACAGATTTTTTTTTTAATTGTGTCACTTGTTTAACAAACTGTGTTAAAAGCAGTTTAATATCAAACTTACTTATGAAAGGAAAAAAATACATTTCTGTAGCATTTTTAAATGCAATGAGTCATCAAGCATCCACATATCATAAGTAAACACACTGCGTGTGTGTGTGTGTGTGTGTGTGTGTGGCAGTCTAACTATGAGGTCATCCCTGGCTGAAGCTGCTCTCTGAGTTTCTTTAATATAAACACTGACGCTGCTGCAGGACAGCGGCACCATTCCAATCTCGCTGCCTCTCCTCTGTCCAGTCCATTATTGTTTGATATCAGAACACCTCAGAGTGCATTATGACAATCATACGAGCACTTGGCAAAGAAAACAAGGGCTGTGTGTTAATCCAGTTCCAACAGTTAAGAATCAGTTAATAGTTTTTGGTAGGTTATTGTCACTCGTCAAGTGTCACCTGCAGCATGAAGGATGACTACTGTTGCTATGGTGACCTGCAGATTAATATCCCTGGAGCACTGATTTAGAACAAACTGTCAGTACCAGGAGAGAACACACATAAGCATCATGGTCATCCACAACTATCAGTCTATCTATTTCACTGCAGTAACTATAATAATACTGGTTTGTCCCTTGTCCAGACTTTAACTAATTATACAAACATACAAAACAACACAAAAAAGTGGATATTTTCTTTTTTTTCTATGCATGTCACTGCTGCATGCAAATGCTGTCTCTCTACTCATCCCTCCCATCCTGTGGAGTAGCCCCTCTCATTTCATCCTTTGCCAAGGCCCGGTACAACACCGATAATTTGAGCAGTATGCTAACAGACATACTCACGCATGCACGCACCCAGTGACACGCTGCTTTTTCTATCTTTGTAGAGGTTTTCACACACACACACACACACACACAAACTGTTTTTCAATGTTTGTGGGGATTTTTACCGACATACAAGACATACAGACACACACATGTGCAAGCGTACACACACAAACGATTTTCAAAATAAAAGCCAAAAATGGTTAAATTATCACAACAACAAAGTCAGGATGAGCCAGGCTTTTCAGTGTTAAAGCCCCAGACAGTTTCTGTGTCTTTACAGGTAACTTAGGATGAGGGTTTTCTTTCCCAAAATAAAAGCCCCACAGAGTAAGTGCATCTTTACAGGGAAGTCAGGATGAGGCAATCTTTTTTTTAGCCCCATAGAGTAACTGTACTTGCTCAGGGTGAGGGCTATTTTTCAAAATAATGGTAAATGTTGTTAATGTTAAACAGAAAGTTTTTCAGAATAAAAGCCCCATATAGTTAGTGTATCTTAACTATAAACTCAGGATGAGGTGGTTGTTTCAAAATAAAATCCCAAGAAAGTAACTAGCTTAATATGGCGCTAGTGAGTTTTGGATCTGATATTAATACAAAAACTTTCTTTCGCAGTTTTAAGACATTCTGTTTCTACATTCTGCTTTAGTTAGTATATCGTATGTCGTTTCAGCAACACGTTTGAGCTCTCCACTTCGACAGTAAGTAATGCATTTCAGTTGATAAAAGCTGGGTTTTCACTGATTTTCCGAATTGTTGCAGCAATGTAAGTACAATAGTGCTATTATTCAGATTTCTTATAATTGTCACACTTTTGTTCTACAAATTGTTTTACAATGTAAGTCAATGGGAGTGAAATGATACACATACAGACACACTGACACGCACAGAGACAGACAAAATACTGACACACACACACTTAAAGCCACATCCATAAAAATACACATACTGTACACATACAGACACACATATCAACACATGTACATACTGTATGTACGGCAACATGCACTTGCACTAAAAGAGGCAGCAGCAGCTAACAGCTTCCAGCTCTCACACGCATTTTCTTCAGAAAATGCAAACAATCTAGTTCTTTGTTAGTTTGTTTCAAATATTGAGCATGTGACCTCAGCGTGACTCCAGCTGAGAGTCTGCGAAAGGGAACAAAACAAACATACATTACTTAACAAACATTTAGACAGTAAAATCACAGTGTCCACTGTCAGTTTTGTCTCATTGTCAGACTGACTGCAGCTCTATATAAACGATCTGAAAAAACATAAAAACGCACATGGACCTCACCTCCTTGTGTGTGAAGTAGTGTTAAAAATGAAGCGTGTGTGTGTGTTGATTTTTGATAACTCAAACCGAAAGTACACAAAAGTATGTGAACAAGCAGCAGGATTTGTCATTGTCATGTTATATTGACTCTGTGGGTTCAGAAGTGTAAGTGCAGGGAGAGGAAACAGTTAACAGAGCTCCACAGCAGTTGATTGGTGGGGTCTGAGGCTCCTTTGTGCTACCTGGGGCCGCCTGAAGGGGGCAGTATGGCTCACCAAACTGCTTCTCTGTACCAACCCCCCCCACCACCACCACTAAACCACCCTCCACCCCCTGTCCCTCCTCCACCCGTGGCCCACCGGGAACCGCCGGCTCTCCTACTGTGCCTTCTGCAAGACCTGGCTTAATTTAATTAACGCTGTCGACTTTAAACAAAACCACATCTGAGCCGAGGAGAGAGAGAGGCAGAGAGAGAGAGGGAGAGACAGAGAGAGAGAGAGGGGAGGAAATAGCCAGAGATGGGAGCACATCGCCCCGGTCAGATCGCTGAGAGGATTTAATCGGTTCAGGGTTTGAAAATATTTCTTTAAAAAATTGACATCCCAGGATTGCTCCTTTAAATTTCTAATATCAAAGGAAGTCAAGGTCTGTATTAAAGGCTGGTGCTGGTAGGAAGTTGAAGATTTTGGATTCTCTATATTACAACTAAAATACTAAATGATGAGCTTCAGGTAAAAATGTGATTTTATGGTTGTCTGGCATTTGGAAAATGAAGTCTCTCATCACTGTGACTTTGGTCTTTGCTTGCTTTTACACAGCTCTTTCTCTGTGTTTTAGTTACAATCTGGATCCTGAACATGTTGTGTGTTGTTTCTTCTATCCTCTGAAGTAACTCAAGCAGCATTTGAGCCTGACATTCTGAATTTATTAAAGATAATAAAAAATAATAAGATTCATTGCGAGAAATGTAACATCATTGGAAGATGTTAAAGCAGAGTAAATAGGAGGCTTCCGCACTGTGCATGATGAGCTGATAAACATATCATCAATATTCACAAACCAGATCCTTAGTGACAGGTTTTTGCAGAATTTAAAAGGAAATATCTTCATTTATGTCAGTTTAAATTATTCACAATAAAAGCTTTATTTGTCTTATTGGAATGTTTAGTGTTGGAGTAATAAATAAAAGCACATTTTACTTTGGAAATTATATTACTGATAATAATGGACTGTAAATAACAGAATTTGTAATGTCATTCATAAGAATCTGTTATCTGTTCTTCTGTTTAATATTCAGTCAGAACGTGTTCCAGTCTCCTTTATATCAAATCTTTGAGACAACAAAATAGAAACTCTGAAACACAAGATGATCCAGACAATATTACATCATTTAAAAGATCCACCAGCCTTTAAAAAAACACGTCCATTTAATCCAATTTAACCATTTAACCATTTATGACGATTAAGTAGGTCCACTTTATTAAAGTTGTAAATATTAAGATGCAAAATAAACTGTGTCGTGGAATTATTTCACATGTAATTAGCCTCACATGTAAAACCTCCGTGGGTACAATCAATCACAAGGCAGTCTAATGGCTGGACCCAGTGTCAACGAGACAGTGTGTGTGTGTGTGTGTGTGTGGAATTAGAAAAAAAAAAGAAGAAAGAACAAGCACTAAACAGACTAAAAATGAACATTAAACACGCTCATGCTGACACATATATCATTTTATTTCTATTTGCTTTAATAGCTTCATTTTAATGGCTCCATTCTAGTCATTTTTGGGGATAATCTTGATATATGTGTGTGTGTTTTGTTGTTTATTCTGTCAGCATTAGCAATGCTCTGAGGACGAGCTGGAGACTCTATCAGCCTGAACAACAAATTAACTAAAACAATGATATCTAAAGAAAAAAAAGCTGTTATACTCCCAACACCAACAAAGAAAAACAACAGCGAGACGGCACTCTGCAACCTGCTAATGTTAGCAACTGATGCCTAATTTCCTTTTGATTACAAAGACATCCCACGCTCTCCTCTCAAGTGACGTTTAATTGTTTCTCAAAGTAAATCATCAACTCAGCAAACTAAATTTGACAAACAACAATAACAAACTTGCAGCGCGGGGAGACGAGAAGGAGGAGAAAAAAAAAGAAGAAATGAATTAATTAAAAGAAAAAGACCCATCGCCTGCAGTGGATGTGAAACAGAGATGAAAGAAAACAGGCAAGACTTTTTGCCTTAAATGAAGCGCGTTCACGGGCGAGAGCATATGGGAGGGCAGCAACCCAACAACAAGGAAAACAAGTTGAAACACGCTCAAATGACACTTGAAATCTTTCTAAATTCATCAGAAAAATTAGTGAATGTAGAGGGAATCCACAAAAGTGTCCATGTTCCTTATGGTCGAGATCTTAAACCGCAAGAAAACACTCACAATAAAATACCATGAACACCCAGCACAGTGCGATGGAAGGCTCTTAAACATTAACAAACAAAAGTGTCTCCATAAGACTCAATAAAGTCGTCAGAAAATGGGAAGCAGCTCAGTGTGTGGAGGCTGTGAGACACCGCTGAAATGACACTTAAAATCTCTTCGAACTGAGCAGACAAAGTGTGACTCAGTGCAGGCAGACCAATCAAGCTTTTCAGTTTGTTACGAACGAGGTCTGAAAACATCGAGGAAAACAAACTGAAAAGATGAAAATCTCAGTGAATATTGGGCCGCCAGCTTGCAATAAACTCACATTTAATCCTCAAATTTCCCTGTTTTTGCCACTAACGCGAGCTGATGAATTACAACAAACACGCGGCGTCCTGTCATGTGACGCGTGTTGACGAGAGAATGCGATGGAGCTGTTTCTGCCCCCAGTGGCCACGCAGTGATCACTGCAGCTTCAACACAACGACGTGTGTTTGAATCCAAACACTACGCCTGAACAAAGACAACTCTTTAAGTGTATTTAATGTTTCTGACCCTGAAAGTGATGACATGTTGTCCTGTCCTCACTTCAGAAACAGCTGCTTGAGAGTTAAGACTCGGTTTTAGGGTTAAGGTTAAGCTGAATGGATATAGGTTCAGATTTTTTCAAATCCACCATACACATTAGCAGGGTTAAGGGTTGATTTCGTCTCCATGCTGGCTGTGAAGCGCTTTCTTGTGAGGAATGGGGGACAAAGCCCACAGGTCTTTTAGTTCGGCCAAAGCTCATATTAGCCTTCATCACTCTCATCTCAGTCCTGGTGGTCACATGAAAGCCGGTGGCAAAGCTACTTAAAGGACGTCCAGTTCAGTCGCAGCTGATCAAGGGAACACTGTCCATGGACGCACAAAGAGGGAATTCTGTACCATTAACACTGTCACTTTGGAAGATGCAGATTGAATTTGGCTAAAGTGGACTCCTGAAGCCTCGCATTAGCCTCAGCTGAACTTAAGAATGTATTTTTGTACAGAACGAGGATTTACCATTTCTTACAGCGTCATCACAGCACACAGGCATCTCTTCACGGTCAGTCTGTCAGTGTACATGTGAGAACTGTATGAAGATAGACTTCAAAACATCCCACCCCGTCCTTTAGGGTGAGGGCTGGGGCTTTGAAATGTTTTGGTGAGGGTCCTCACATGTTTGAAAGTCCAAATGTGTGTGCGTGTGTGCCGTGATGTGCCAGAACTTTTGTTTTTGGCCTCTGTGCATTGCCATAGAGCCACACACACACACACACACACACACACACACACACACACACACACACACACACACACACACACACACTCGCGCACATGTTTATTTCTGTCACTTTTACATTCATTTCTTGGACACTTAGCCTAACCACAAGCACTAGCTGCCTAACCCCTAACACTTACCCTAAGCTTAACCTAAACCTAACCTTAACCACTCACCCAGAAATCTGTTTTTTTTTCTAACTGGGGACACAGGTTTTGTCCCCAGTTAGACAAGTCGTCCCCAATTAAGTGGTCTTTAGCCTGAAATGTGTCCCTGAAAGTAGCCTGAAAGTCAAACACACACACACACACACACACACACACACACACACACACACAACCTGCACCTGCCCTGAGTACAAATACAGCGTCACAGAGGAATGTCTGTAATGTGTGTGTGTGTAGTTACATTCAGTCTAAACGAATCTTAGATCATCTGTAAATCAGTGATGTGCAGCTAGTTCATCATCATCATCATCATCATCATTCAAATAAGAGGGAGAAAATTCAGCTTTATAAATTTGATCCTTGCAGTCAAACTCAGTCTGCTGTGTTTCTTCTTTTTCTTATGCAGCACTCCTTCCATCATTCTAAATTTGATTGGTCCAGTTTTTATGACACTTCTGTCATAAATCTGTTCGTCCCTCCACAGACTGCAGCTCCTGTTGTGCGATTGTAGCTGTTTACATTTCATAGATCACATCCAGTGAAATGGTCATGTAATGTCACCACCACAGGTTCTGTAACTCTCAGTCAGCATTGCTAATATGTCCAGCTTCCATGTAAATGGCCCTGTACTTTAAAATCCAAAACAAACGTCACTTCATTACATCACACTCTATTCAACAAATGATCGATAGCACAAATTGCGAATGCTGCAAGACTACAGTAAAAAAACTAAATCATACCTCTGATCTTATTCTAGGTAAACATAAGAAATGCATGTTCAAAACATTACCTTAAAAAGGAACTTTAGGTATTTTACATTTTACATAGTTTACTTCCTCTCATAATTTAAATGCTTTGTAAACTTCATAGTGAGCAGCATCAGTTGAATGATCATTCAGATTCTGGATTAGATATTTCTAATGGCTAAATTAATACTAGTGTTGATGTTTACATCAAAATGAAGAGGTGTTTAATAAAGCAGAGAATTTAACAGCTGTTGGATTTTGATGTGTCCTAAATTTGTCAGAAATACTGAATCAGCGACAGTGTTAAGTATCCAGTTATATCAATGTCAGGCATTTCGTCAAAGCTTTATTTTAGGATCCAGCCGCTCAGTAAACCAGCTTACTGTTGTCGTTCATTCAGAATTACATCTGAAATATTTCCTTTTGAACAAAAAGCTTCACTGATGTTTAACTTACACAAGTGCTTCCTGCAGAATTAACACACGTGTAGAAATGGATCTTTAGAAGACTTTAGAAGAAAAAGAAACCCCAAACTATTAAAAAAAAAAAAAAAAAAACTGTTGTGAATAAACAAAAGAAACGCTCACATCAAAAGAGGAAAGAATGGCACTTTCGGCATTAAAGAGATGAGAAAAGACTACGACAAACAGCTCAGTCGGCTGCTGAGAGCAGGAATGAAAACACGTCTCAGCCTCATCGTCGTTGCTGTTGGCAGCAGGATTGGAGGCCGGACCATCCGGGAAAAAAAAAAAAAAAAAAACATTTGAGAGAGAAGCAGGAATCTCTGACCAGACGCCAGAATGCTGAGCCTTAAAAAACAAACGGGAAACTTCGAGAGAAATCATTGTGTGACTGATCTGAGTCAAAAACGAGCAGATGACAGGGTTACAGGTTCAGCCTGCACGGCAACACACCGACAATCAATTTCACGTGTGATTGTTTTCTGTCGTTCTGAGTACCAGCAAGAGACAGTCAGCAATAAAACACATGGGCATCCATTGCTGGATTCATGCAGTGTGCTTCCATTGATCTCAAACACAACTATTATCAAACGCTTCTGCAGACAAATACTTCCAGTTCAACAAAGGAATCTGAGAACGTATCGCTTATTTCAAAAGTGCATTCACACACCAGGTACAGCTCCAGGTGACGCACAGATCTTCAGTCCAGCTAAATAAAATAGTACCAACACAGACTTGTTTCACAGACACGTGTTAGCATGCCATATATGGCTGATTCCAGGATAAGTTAGACGACTCAGAACTGCTGACAGTGGTCATGTGAGCAGTAGAGTTTTTGGGAAAAAGTTGCCTTTATTTCCACAGGTTTTAAACACACCATAAATGTATATGATGTGTGTATGAAGTTTCATTGTTCCAAGGAGAGAAGAACCGTGTTCATGGGACTTAATGGCAAAAAAAAGGTAGTATACAACAAAATAAACAAACTTTCACTGCCTTCTAATATTTCTTTTCTTTTATTTACTTCCATTAGGGATGAAAATGATATTTGCAGGTTCCCTTCATGCTTAATGTATAATGTTAGAATCAGTTAACCCTTGTATTGTCTTCCCATCTACTATATGATATGCAAACACTTGAAAACAGGTCAAAATTGACCTGAAGACAATAGGAGGGTTAATTAGCTGTTGCTGTAGCTATTTTTAGCCGATATTTCTTTATGTGTTGGTGAATCTACACCATTAAATCTCATATTCCATTAGCTGCCTGCTGCTCCTCTTTGCACTTTATACTGTAAACATGAGGACCAGATAATGTGGCATTCAGTGTTTTAAGAAAGATTAAGAAAAATTGGAACTAAAACCAGAGGTGATGATGAAAATGAGCAAATGTCAGCAATCTGAGGCCTGTTCAGAATAAAAGCCACAGCTCAAGCAAGGCCTCGATGCTGAGACGACTCAGGACACCACAAAACCTGGACCGCTGCTGTTCAAAGACATGCGAGACAAAACTAGAAGCCATTTAGAAAAAAAACGACAGGTACGACTACAAAGCTCTCGCTCTGCTCTCTCTCTCAGCTGATACAGTACTCATGCCAACACGTCAGCCAGCAGAACGTGGCTCTGAATCTCCCGCAGTCGAACCAACTCTCCATTTCACAGGCGGCGGGTCCTCTCCTCCTCGCTCCTTTTCTCTTGATGTGAGCGCGAGCAAGCGGGCGGGATTACTCACATCACAGAGGTGGAAACAGAGAGAGGAGAAGGCTCCGAGCGCGGCAGACACGAAGGAGGCGCGAGCACACAGATCCAGAACCTGGATCACGAGACTCGTACAAATGTCCTGGTTAGTCAGTCAGAGGGTCATGTGACGGTCTGGTGCAGCACAGCGGTCATAGCGAGGCAGTCTGGGGTTTAGCAGACATACAAAGTTCCCCACGTTATTTGTCATGTAATTTGCTTCTTCCCAGAGCACAGTGCAGAAGCAAACTGTAGATTCATGTGACAAGCGAACAAGGGGTCCAGGGAAATTTCAAAAACAACCATCCACACAACAAAGAGTAGATGACCATGAAGCTTAAAAACCTATTTTGTCTTTTTTTGGGGGGGTCAGGTCATGTCATGTGTGTATAGAGCTTGAATTTTACTTCAGCACGCAGAAAAAACTTTTTTTTTTTGAGTCGATACCATCAGCATCAGATAAATGTAGCACAAAATACCAGAATATTACAAATGACCAGTGAGTAAATGTATGAAGTTGCTCTCCAGCTCTGGAATTGATGCTCTGATGTTAAATTCAAATTAAAATAAAGCAACAGCCCCCGTTGTTCGCCTCCATGTCTCTCTGCTCCACAGGAAGCGTCTCATCCCTCCACTTCACACACACAAAAGAAGAGGAACGACATGAACCTGCTCTTCCTCCCTGCTCTTTCTTCCTCTAACACCTGTCCTTTCCTCTCCTGGTTTCCCTTCTTTCTCCCTTCCCCTCTCCCCTCTCCCCCCTCGCCGCCCCCCCTGATGTAGACACAGAGAGGTGCGGGAAAGAGAGCAGGAAGCGCGGACAAAGCGGGCCGAGGCCACAGAAAGGCGGACTCCCGCCGAGCCAAAGAGGCGGCTGACAAGCTGTACATTCAGCCATCGTTAACTGGCGATTAATGAAGTCAGCGGCGGAAAGGAACTCTCCACATACAACAACCCAAAGTCAGAACTGGAAAATGAATCTAATGAGCACTAGAGCTGCGACTACACATTACTTTCATGATCAGTGTCATTATACCCTCTACCTGCAGATTTTGTGGC
The DNA here is from genome assembly GCF_017976325.1 of Chelmon rostratus. Classification (NCBI taxonomy): domain Eukaryota; kingdom Metazoa; phylum Chordata; class Actinopteri; order Chaetodontiformes; family Chaetodontidae; genus Chelmon; species Chelmon rostratus. The sequence goes on along the minus strand of NC_055676.1, from coordinate 3,717,182 downwards.
CTCAGCTGTGACCAACCCAAATCTAGATCAGCATAAACAGAGAATAACAGAAAATCAAGCAACCCATTCATCCACTGATTCCACAACATGAGGTTGTAGTTAAGAGTTATTAACGCGACAAATCTATTTCCACAAGCGACACAAAGAGCTCTAAAATGCTTCGACGAATTCCAGAGTTGTATGAAATCCTAACGCTGCAGGTAAAGCAGCAGACGAGCTCACAAACCAAAAGCTAAAACGAATCAAAAGGGGAAAAACGTGAAACATCAGCGTTGTGCTGCCTCGTCTCCTCCTGACTCAAACTCCAGCTGAGCTGCAGGCCTCGGAACAACAGCTGGGGTCAATTCGAGCAGCTCGAGAGGAACCGCGAACGCTGAACTGAGCGGTGACATCAGGATAGTTTATGAGCGTGCATTTTCTGCTGGCGCTCTCCCACACGTAAGAACATCCTCTACAGAAACAGCTTGATTCATGCACGATCGGTTCCGGGCTGCAACTAATGATCCTATCCATTAATTGTTTAGTCTATCAGACGTTCGGTCTTTAAAAAAAATGGCCATCACGCGCTCCCAAAGCCCGAAGTGATGCCTTCAAATGTCTCGTTTTGTATGACCAGATTTCAGATTAAGATTGTACGATGATCTAAAACAGAGAAAAGCAGCAAATCCATCTGCAACAAGCAAATGTTGGCGTTTGGTGCCGTGAATGACTTTAAGCGTCTATGATTAAGTTTCTGTCAACTGACTAATCGTTTCAGCAGCGTTTTGTTGTTTGGTGAACGGATGCTTCCTGCTTCTTCCTCCTTAAACTGCGGCTGAGTTTAATCCTCCGATCCTCCAACCAGCAGCCGAGCACAGCGACTGGGCAAAAATCCCAAAACCTTATCAACTAATCAGTCAATAACTGAGAAAGAGAGCACACAGACAGGACTGTGGTCATCACGCTTATTTTCAAAAACAATGAATTTGGGCAACATTTCACTTTAAGTCCGGCAGTCATCATTTAGAAGCAGGATTTAGACATTTAATGCATTCTCTGTAATTACTAAACAGTGTGTTTATTCATTTATTTTCTTCCTAATGACTAGAAATCCTTCCGGAAGCGCCTGTAAGTGCATTTGTAATAATATAAAAAGCGCGTGAAGGAGACGGTGTAATTATTAACTGTTAAAATGTTTACATGCTGCTTATAAATGCTCAATATGAGGACAGGAAATAAAAAAAAAGTTTAAATCAGTTTTTAACATTTACTATAAGCAATTGTCTTATTTATTTGTATTCTTTGTTTTTTTTTTAATGCTCAATTATATATATTGTGGAATAAAACTCGGTTTCTAAAAACAGGAAGCGACGACAGAAAGGCGGCAGCTGTTCCTGTCCAGCTCTGCCCCGACAGCAGCATCATTCTCATCTGGACAAATTCACTAAACCTGGCAACGTGTGCAGCTTTTCTACAACTTCGTGGCTTTGGGGGAATTCTGTCCTTTCAAACGGATTCACTGATACTGCACATGAATCAGTTCATTAATCAATAACAGGGAAACTGCAAACCAAGACTATTTTCTTTGCCCTTTTTTTAGTGAAATTTTAAATGTTTTGTGCTGTAAATCATTTGGAAAGGAAGCTATGACATTTCTACCAACACATTTCTGTAGATTCAGAATAATGCATGTCCTTTTTTTAGTGTGGGATTAATTATTCAGACATGAAATTCTTCTAATTGATATGCCAAAAAACGGGAGCGGACAACAAAAAGCCGGCAGCTGTTTTGTGTCCAGAGCGGCTCTGACAGCAGCATCATCTTCATCTGGACGAATTCACCAAACCTGGCAACGTGTGCAGCTTTTTTACAACTTCATGTTTTTTTCTGCTACAAAACCAGCTCAGCGATTCCAAACACGCAGGAGCATCAGCAGCCTTTTCTTCAGCAGCACTCGAAGCAGGAATAATACCACCGAAATAATAAAAAAGCCATGTTATCACTTACTGAGGACGGCAAGCCGGGAGGGACCTTCCGCACTTTTTTTGTGTGAACCTCTGAAAGAGAAAGAAAAAGACACAAAACAATACATGAGGGTTTAACAGGCCAAGAGGCTTTTATTTCTCAGTTAAAAGGAGCTTCTGGCTTGATTCGTTTGAATTTAATCGATCAGCCGAGGAGGAAAGAGCGAGGCCACTTTTCCCATCGCCGTCGATAAATTTACAAAGAAAGCTTTCACTGCAAACAAGCGCGGCACAGTAAGATGCAGGAAATCAAAAGACACCACACAAAAAGACCAGGTTGATTTTTTCTCTCTCTTTTTTTGGTTTGAGAAAAGGAAGGAGGGTAGCTTTTGACATGTTTATATTATTTTTCAGGGTTTCTCTCAAGGAGAGCAAGGGAGCGGTCTATCAACTGGGAAGGTGAGACTTTGATGGAAAAATGAAAGAGCGCTTTTTTTTTTTGGAAATTGGCCCAGAGTCGACGTGCGAGCGCCTGTGTCCTCTCAAGGCTACCTCTACCAAGGCTACGCCGCGGCCACCATTGTCCTGCTTTTTAAAAGACTTCCCTGCTTTTTTTTTTTTCCCTTAAAGTCGTTTACACACGCAGACAAACAGGATGGTCACACGGACGCACGAACACACGCTCACAATGCTCGGCCTTCGAAAAAGAAAAAAAAAAGCCTTGTTTGTGAAAACACACAGCGGCTGTGAACCGGGATCAGTCCAGGTTAAAATGTTTCACCAAGGGCGCTGAAAAAACTTTCTGCTTGGATACAGGAATGTAAAAAAAAAAAAAAAAAAATTCATCCTATAACTTCAAAAGATAAATGTTAAAATTTCACAGGCACGGTTCTTGTAGCTCATAATCTGAAGGTTAGGGTGTAATTTAATTTATTAAATTTAAGTAGGAAAAAAGGGTCAGATAATTGCTGTTGTTCTCAGTGCGGTTTCCACTGTTTCTGGAATTTGTCTGAATCAAAACTGTGTATCTTGAAAAACCACAGAAGGCCAACCATCATCAGAATCATTGCTGTTATTAAGAAAGCGACAGTAAATTCTTTCCAAAGCTGGAAAATTTGAAAGCTGTTGTCTATTAAGTGAAAGAACCTGAAAACCTGAGAACACCCTAAGCCAGCAGACGTACTGTACGTCTGGGGCCTCGTGTGGGGTCGCTTGTTATGCTGATGGGTTGACAGAGATTTCTAAAATGAATGTGTTAAGAATAAGTTTTTATTTTGTAGTTGTTATTTTATTAGGCCCACCGAGCTAAACTGTGTGCAGTTTATTACAGCAGCCCTACGATAAAGTCTTCATTGTAATTTTAGAGTAATTGTATTGTGCGCTGATGTTTAACTGTATTATATGGGATGGTTCTAATATTTTCTCCATCCTATTTATACCAAGTTTAATCAACACCTCTCTAAAACAGTTTCAACAAAAACTGAACATTCTGACCTTTATGAAGGGAGGATTTATGGCAGGACTGCTGCATCAGACTGCATTAGTTTTAGCTAGGTGTACCCATTAAAGCGGCAACTGAGTGTATATTGTTATATCTTATTGCAGGTTTAAAATGCATAATTATTTCTCCCTCCATGTTCTTAAAAAAATGCCAAACATACGGTGATGATGTCACTGTTGGAGATGGAGAAAGCAGTTCACCGACAGAAGTGTTCAGGTGAATGTCACTGTGTGTGTGTGTGTGTGTGAGAGAGAGAGTGTGTGTGTGTTAGGCGTGTCTCACCCATGGTGTCCATAGGCAGTGCTCTCCTCCGTGGGTTGGAGCTGTAGTGCTGGTAGTACTGACCGGCTGGTTTGGTGGGCGATGCCGCACTGGGACTCCCCAAACCCAACTCACCACCCAGTATCGACTGGTCGAGAGACAATAAGACAAACAGACAGAGATAGAGACACAGAGACAGAGACACAGAGAGAGGTTGTTAACTGAAGGCCCGAGAACGTACCATTCTTCACAAGGAGACACAGTACATTTTCTGGGGGTATAAAGATTGTAGCACCACTCATAAATATCTGGGACTGTAAAAACGCAATCGACTGGGATTAAGGATGACCTTAAAACTATAAAGATAAAGGTGCAAGTAAAACGATGAACAAATATATTTTAAAAAAGGACTTGATGATTTCCTGAAAAAGGTGGGCACTGCAGTGAACACCAAATGTTACCGAAAGAGAAGGAAATAGTGAATTTGTTGGGGACTATTTTCAGCAGTGGATTAATACATAACATTTGGTGCTCTAGTGAGTATTCATGGAACAGTACATAAAATCACCTGACATCCTTAAACAAAGAGGACAGAAAACAATCAAAATGTTGAAGGTAATTGGGGCAGCCATGGTGATTTCACGGTGATGGCTGTTTGACAGCCCCGACAATCACCGCTAGCACGTAGCGACAAAAATGTTTGGAATCATCAGGAAATGCTCGGTGTAGTCAGGATGCTGGAGTTTGTCATGTGGACGCAGTGTGGACTAAAATGCTCAGCACAGTTAGCATGTTGAGCTGAAACGTGAATGGAAGCTGGACCGTTGAGGAGAGTCTGGGACACTGAATGCAAAGCTATGGACTCATCTGGAACAGCTACCCAGAAGAAGAAGAATGTCGCAAGTGGAGTTGAAGACCATCAAAATGTTGATTAAATAATGTAGAACGTATCTGAAAAATGTTGACGATAGAATGTTGAGGGCAAATATCATCTATTATCTATTGATCACTGGAATGTTAATGAGTGGATTGCTGCTGATCACAATGTTGAGCACGGCCGTCTCTGCTAGTATGTGGAGCACATTTACATTGAATAGAAGTGAAATGTTGATGAGAGCTGTGACTTGTTGAAGAGAGAACGTCAAATATTTGAAATATTGACGAATGCCAGAATATTGAGGGTAGTCAGGATATTGATCGCTTATGTTGGAGTGACAAAAGCTTGCAACAAAACTAGGATTCAATATTCAGTTACCAAATATTCAAATCTGAGCACAATTCGGGCAAGCCAAGCTGAAACGTCATTGGAGGCTGGGATATTGAGGAGAGTTTGGAATATTAACAATAATGCCAGGGTCTGGTTATATGGGAGTCAGTATAGCGCTTATGTCAATATCAACGTTGATATTTGGAAAGCTCCAATATGTCTGATTTAGAAGTAATTATTACCAAAGATTCAAGGTAATTAACCAGTTCTATTGTTTCTGAATAGTTATGTTGGCAGCACACAGTATTTTTAACCCTCACATGGCCAGCTCTGTGATCATACAACCATCTCGACGCATGGACGCTAGCAAGTGGCGCATGTGGCAATCTCTCCCATCACGAATATCCTTCATATAGGATGGAGTATATATTAGCAGAAGATTATTGGCTGACAATTACTGTAATGGTGTTAATAATTAGTTCACATTTTCGTTAAGGTGAAGGTCAGCAGAGCGTGCGACAACATTCAGATGGAAAAATTTGAGCTCCAATTTCATGTTAAAAACAAAAAATGAAAGTTTGATTAACAAATACTTTGTGTAGACAAAAGCAAAACACTGGCTTAAAGATAATGAAACTGAACAAGAGACAGACGGACAGAGACTAGATAGATAGATAGATAGATAGATAGATAGATAGATAGATAGATAGATAGATAGATAGATAGATAGATAGATAGATAGATAGCCTACCTCAGACACCTCTGATAAAAGCAGCTGATAATGAGAAATGGAAGCATGGCTGTGATGGCATTTACCTCCATGAGAGCGACCTCATGCTGCTCAGCGTGGAGACGTTCATCTCGCTCCACAGCTCAGAGTCTAACTTCTCCTCTCTGCTGCTTTTTCCCTCCTCTAACTGTGGCTCTGTTTACGGCTCAAACTTTGCAAACCGCTCAGACATTGTCCCGCTAATTAAGTTCAATGATTCGGCTGCAACAAGTGGCGTCTGGGCTGATTTGGAGGGACGAGAGCGCAAGAATAAAAGACAGAGGGGAGGATGGAGGAGACGGTCATTTTTTTTTTTAAAGAGGCACAAAAAGTTAGCGTGGAGGGAAGAGGTGAAAAAGAACCTGCCAACCCCCACCCTGCCCCCCCTTTAAATAGACTCCACCACTACTCCGTTAAAGGGTAGATTTTTTTTCCCAGCTTTCTCGTTAAGTAATTAGTGTGCGGTGTATTTAAAGCAGAGGGTGGAGAAGTGTGTTTGGAGGGGGGATGGATGTTTTTCAAGCTAATCTGAATTCTGATCACCGCGTTGGTCCTCTCTGTGGCTGAAAACAAGAGTTAGCTTGGCACTGCCAGGCCAAGAAAGGCTTTTCTCATGCTAAATAGGGCCTAAGTAGGCCAATTACAGGGCCAGCCTCGGTCTCAGAGCCATTCTCCGGCTTAAAACAAAAGGGCCCTTGTCTTAAATAAAGTCAGTCACACACACACAGAGAGGGAGAGGGAGTCAGACACAAAGGCACACACACACACAATCACACACCAATTCAGTCATCCTGTTCCTCTGTCCATGTGTGTTTCAGTGTGTGTGCGTGTGTGTGTGTGTGTGTGTGTGTGTCGTCGGGGGTAAAAGGGGGTTCCCACTAAAACAAAAAGGGTCTCATTGATTGTGGCGCTTTTCTTTCTTTTCTGTTCGTTTCTTTGTTTTTTCTTCTCGCACTCGAGCGTCGAGCCAGGCCGGGCCGGGCCGGTCGCCCCGGCAACTAGAGGAGAGAAAAAAAATGCCCGTCTGCGTCTCTGTCTGTCTCTCTTTACCTGTTTGTTTCTCTGTCTTTGCCACTTTCACTTCACTCCGCACTATCTGCTCAATACAATTTAGCTATTGTGGATATCAAGATGATATCAAGACAGTCAGATCGAGGTGTTAAAAGTTTATTCCAGCAGTTTAGCGTTTTGTTCCATTGAGTTTGGTGGGGAGCGGGACACAGAGTAGGAAAAGAATCAGCAAAATTGAAGCAACAGAGGCAGATATCATGACTTTTAGTCCCTACTATGGGTCAAGCTGCAGAGCCACTGGATCCTACATTTCATGCATCTGATGCAACCTCTTTTCCCTACCTGGTAAACAGCCAGGTCCAATGTCCGACAAACGGACCCTCATGTTTCAAACTGATGTGGTCTTCCTTTAGGAGCACTCACAGCAACCCTCTCGTGAACAGAAGAAAATGGACAAACTATCTCAACTGTATTGCAACAGAACACAATCAACCAAAATGACTTGAAAAATGACCAAACTCGACATTCGTAAATGATTTCATGATGAAAAGAGACCAAGTCTGAGAGGCACATGAGGACAAGTTCAATACCAAGTTAATTAGACCCCGTCCAAAATACAGCATCACAATGTGCCACCAAATAGGAAGCAGCCGCGGTCAAAAGGAGCAGTAATACATCCCATCTGCCTGCAGAAACACTGCTAATGGCAACGTTAAGATGCTGATATTCACAGGTTCAACGTCTTAATGTAGCATGCACTTTGCACCCAATATACATCGCTCGACTTTCATTATTTGCATCCCGAATGAAAAGTAATCAGATTACACTGTCTTGTCTTGCGACATCTCATATGATGTTAGCATGTACAGTATGTTGCTGAGATTTGGGAGGCGCATGTGTCGGCTTCTCTGAGACCTACAGTTACCCATAACTCCCTGCTCTGCGAAGATCCAGCGATATTCACATGTATCCTCATAGACATTTAATTCCAGTCTTAAACTGTCGTGATAATCATCAGGTTCGCTCCTCTGTCTCGCTACTGTTTTACCTTCTACATTATCTTGTTTTGTCTCTATCTTTCAGTGTGATTTTCTCTCACACACACACAAACACACACATACACACACACGCACACACATAAAACCAGAGGTCTGTTTCTCACAGAGCTGACTGGGCTTCGGTACCCAGCTGCTCACAGAGACGATATTAACAAAGATAGATTACCAGAGAGAGTGAGACACAGATAGAGGCACAGACACATAGAGAGAGAGAGAGAGAGAGAGAGAGAGAGAGAGAGAGAGAGAGAGAGAGAGAGAGAGAGAGAGGGAGGGGGGTAAAAAGACCAGGAAGCCTGAGGAAGAGAGAAACAGAAACAGAGAATAACAAGACAAAAATGGAGGGCTGAGTAGAAAAGAATAGAGAGAGAGACATAAAGAGAAGAGAATAATAGTTGTCAGGATTCAAAGTTCATTTCATTCATTTTCAAATGTCTCTTTGTTCATAGATGAGACACATGGGACACATCATGTTCAGTAGTGAGCTTTAAAGGTGTTGGTGCATGTTTTTGAACTCTGGAGAGACAGTCTTTATGCTAAGCTAGGCTAACCACATCCTGACTCCAGCGTTGCACTTGCACAGACATGAGAGTGGTATCGTCTCACCTCCCTCTCAGACAGAAAGCAAGCAAACATTTCCAAAAATGTTGAACTACTCTTTTAAAGATGTAAACTTTCAAATGTACAAAAGGGACATTTCCTATAAAAGCAGCATAGTTGTTTTCTGACTTTCCCTCTTTTTACCCCCCCGTATCTTCCTATCCCACTCAATCCTCTGTCCTCATGTGACTGAAGCAAAATGCTCAGATGTCATCAATTTCCACCATCCCAACTATGAGACAGAGAGAGAGAGAGGTAGAGAGAGGCAGGAAGAAGTAATTAATTACCAGGAAGTGCTGGCGAGGCAGCGGCGCACCTGTATGCCAGCTTCGCTCCAGCTGACACACACACACACGTACATGTACACACACGCACACACACACACACACACTCCTGAGGGAGTGAAGGCCCGAGGCTGCTACCAGACACAACCAGCAGAGATGACGAATAAAACTGGACTCCCAGAGCCAGAACAGCATTACCACATATCACACATCAGACATTACACCCGTCCAGGGCTGCGGCTCACGTGCACCGTCAATTACTCTATTAAACGCCCGAAACAGTGAAAGAAATAGTGAAAACATGTCCATCACAAGCTCTCATAGCCCAAGGTGAAGATGAACGAGATATAAAACAGACAGAAGCAGGAAATGCTCACACTGTAGCTGGAACCAGAGAATGGTTAATGTCTTAATTATGGAAGTTCTTGTTGATTCATTTCATGTTGATCGACTAATTAATTAATTGACTAATCCCCTTAGCGTTATACATATTCATTACATGTGTGGTGAAACTGTACTGCTTATATCACTTTGCTGCGGCTCAGCAGTGCTTCAGTGATGGTGCCATCGACAGCACATGAGCAATCATCATCAGGTGTCTGGTCAAATGCCTGAATAATCATTGGAACCATTTGGTCACGTTATATTTAGGATCAGCTGCTTTGTTTTTAGGTTGGACCTTGCTTTCACGATTGCATTAATTGGTTTATTTTGCATGTGGACTCCGGAAAGATTGGCGGCCGCTATGGCAGAGGGTCAAGGGGACTTAATCAAATATTACAGGTGAATTATGAGCGCTCACAGGGAGGACACTGACATAGACGGCACAACTTTGACCTGCTGATCACTTCTTGTTATACCTGGACTGCAGAGGAGGCAGAACGATTTCTGACAAGATCAGACATTTTGGTGGGAAATTCAAACCTCAGCACTTTGTTGTTTAGTTTGGAGCGTGCTCTGTTTCACATGTACCTCGACTCAACACCGTCACAGGGAGAATATAAACCTCCATAGGTCAGCAGAAAACAAGATTTCCAGGGGGTCTTGAGGTGCTGTTTGAACATTAAAGACTTAATACTCTAGGCCTGTTAAAAAGGCCCCTGTCACTTCAGTGTTACCTTTTGCACCTGTAATTTATCAAATGACGACAAACTAATTGGCACAGAGTGAACATGGAGCTCCACTGAGGGCCATTAATTAATTTCAAACCATTCATTTCAAAGAAGTGCACTAGCAACATATTTTGTGTTTGTTTCACATATATCTATGGGTGGGCAATAATATCATAACATCAATAATGTCATGATATTTCAGAGCATTTTCACAATAATGATACACAGCGATTTGACAAAATGCGGCTTCCAGACGTTATGACATCATCACGCCAGCAAGCTGGAATATTGCCATTATTAAGATATCAAATCATATTAAAATGACACTGATGTTATTGTGTATATGTCGTTGCTAAAATGAAGACTGTTGGTGCTACAGCACCACGGCGACGGTTTTAGCTTCCTTGTAATAAAGCACACAGTCCAATACATTTGATCGACAGCAATAAAGAAGAGCGGAAAGAAAAGAAGACAGTGATCCTAAAACATTATCAGTCACCTTCATTGCCTGAAAACTTGTGTCTGTCATGTGTTTTTTCATGCCATCTGCTGGATACGGTAGGATGAAGGGCCCGTTTAAGAGGGACATTATCTGCAGTATAAATGCATAAATGTTTGGGGTTTTTTCTTTGTGTCAGTGGCTGACTGCTCCATGGCGACAGCTGAGGGGGCGTGGTAGTGGAACCTTCAGCTCTGCGTCTGTGTTCAAAGACAGCTCCTAACGTCGCTACGCTGGATGACAAATCCAACAGTTTGGAGCATCTTCTCCAATAACTTAAATAGTGGCAAAATTGATTTTTAAAAAAAGCCAGACAAGCAAAACATTTCTACAACAAAGTCTGAATTATCAAAGATGAGTCACTGCGACAATTACAGGTTCAGTCCCCTTCAGCAAGACAACTCCCTCTGCAGTGACAAAGACCGTCAGCATAACACCATCAACAAAGAGAGCAATCTATGGCAAGTTAAGACAAGCAATCACAACCAAGATACAGACTGAGCTGATAACCTGACTCTATCAAAGTGAAAGACTGATCCAGCCAATCACGCTGCAGAACCGTCATGACACCACAGACGGCCGATCACATCCTCGGTCTCTGAAACACCAAGTGCCGTGTGTTTAGAATGAAGTGAGAGCAAAAAAAAACCTCAGGGACAGATCACAGCAAACACACACACACACACACACACACACACACACACACACACACACACACACACACATCTGCAGTAGCACTCGGAGCAGCGAGGGATCGACTCACCAATGACAACTTCCTCCATCTTCTAACAGTGCCACACATCAACACACACACACCCAATAACACACACTTCACTCAAACACACCAATCTCACACACACACACACACACACACACACACACACACAAGGCAGTTCAAAGCATTTCTCCTTAATTAGCGTTCAACGCTTGGCTTGACAAATAAATAGCAATCATTTAAGAACACTAAGAGAGGAATCAGACAGCACATTACACCTCACAATATCTGGCAGCTTCCTGCGCGCAATTAGAACGAGGAGGGTGGGGGTGAGGGTGGGGGGTGAAGGACGAGGGGGAGGGAGAGCAGTTGAGAGGGAGGGAATTGAGGAATGCAAGAAAAACTGGGGAGACAAGCAAGTGGGGAATGAAGGATGTTGAAAGGGGGAAAGAACATAAGGGAAGAGAATAAGAGAAGGGAAAGGAGGAAGAAGACATGGAGGGAGGAATGAAGGAGACAGCAAGGAGGAAGGGAAATAGCTAAGGAAAGAGGCAGTAGGTGGTAAGAGGGGAAAAAGGGAAAGAATGAAGTAAAACAAGTAGCAACAGAAGTATGGAGGTTGCAATGGAAAGAAAACAATGAAAGATAGATGATGATGAATAAAAAGATAGGAAAGGAAAGGAAGGAGGGAAAGAGGTCAAAAGAAGCGGAGGGGAGACAAGGGAGAAGTGAGGGAGGGAGGGAAAGGTGAAATAGGTTGGAGTCAGAGAGAAGGAAGGAGGGGGGGTGAAGGAGGGAGGTAGAGATGCAGGAGAAAAGCAGGGAGGGATAGGAAAGAGGGAAGGTGACAGAAACTCAGAAGAGAGGGTGGAAAGATGGAAAGGTGGAAGGGACAGAAGCAGAAAGGAGGATTTAAGCAACAAGGAAAGGGGAAGAATGAAGAAGAGAAGGAGGGAAGAGAGGGGTAGGGGCAGGGAAGAGAAGGATAAGGAGAGGGGAGAAAGCAGGATAAAGAGAAGAGAGAAGGGAGAGGTTGAAGCAGGGACATTGGGAGGAAAGGAAAGTACAAAAGGAGGCAAGGACTGATGGAGGAAAAAAAGTAGGGATAGGAAGAAAGGAGGGGGGATCGTCAAGGGGAGGAGACAGGAAGTGAATGAATGATAGATGGAGAGACTTATATTTAAAGATGAAAAGAGAGATGAAAAGGGAATGAAAAATCGGCGTCCCTGTGGCGCCATCTTGAACTGATCATTCCCATCATGCCTCAGTCCCAGCTGCCTTTACTTTGTAGTTGTGGATACATTTTCGTCATTATAACCAGGAACGAGCAGACAGGAGAGTAGAAATAAAAGGTATGCGATGGACATTGTCATTTCTGTCTGGCCTGCGACTTTACGGTTTCGTTTTTTTGCTTCACTCTCACTGCTCTCATAGCGCCATTGTTGGTGCAGTGGGCAGATGTTTTCCGCGAAAAAGCTCTAAAAGTCAGTCGTGAAGTATGCTGAGCTGCAGTTCCTCCGCTGTCCACTAGAGGCTGGTTCGAGATGGGAAACTGTTTTACTGGAAGTCTGTATTTCCACATCAGCTGAGACGAGAGAAGATTAAAACCAACAAAAACATTGTTTCAAATTTAAGAATTGTAGTCATGGCTAAATAAACAATAATCAAATTTAACATCTGGAAAACACAGCCATGGGATTTAACCCTCAAAAACACTTCATCGGCACTGTGTGAGTGTGGTTAGATCACATTTGATTGGCAGTGACCTGACATCATAAGTCAATAGCCACGCAACACTCCTTTTCTCTTTGATGCAGCATTGCCATGTCCTCATTGGTGGGCAGAAGCATGTGACCCGCTTCACCCTTTTCTGATTGGATCTCGCCAGCTTCAAATCTGTATCAGCACGAATACAGAATTTTCTCACGCAGAATAACCAAAAATTATGCAACTATTCCAACAAACTCTGTTCTAACCACATCCCTGTGAGTGAGATTTAAGGCCTGATGCTGCACTACTGTGTGCTGTTTATTCACCTTAAAGAATAAAGTTGGACACACAGGAGCTTTGACAGTTGTTTGTCATCGCAGGAAAAGCACAACTGTTGTAATAACAGTAATGATGGCTCTGTTCTAGTCACATTTCCCAGTGAGCCATGACAGTGTGGCGATGAGCCGGCATGAACAACAGCAGGACCCTGAAACTGAAGCAGCTCAGTGGAACTCAGTAAACATACACCTGCCTTGTGTCCAGATTAACCTTGGTGTGGATGAAGACATAAATTAATAAAGAAGAGTTCTTTTTTTTACTTCTGAGGCCATGCATTCATTTTCAGAAATGTCCAAAGCTTGTCGTTTTCATTCGGAGGAGGCTCGAGGCCTGCGGGATCCCGGAAGTTATTCCTTCATCTGTCACAGAGACGAATTCACCAGAAGTCCCGCAGAACTGAGCTCTAATGAAGGAAACACATGAAAAATCTCAGCGTGCTCCCCCATGTCTCACGGATCAAGGCCGGTTTACTTATATGTATGAGTGCGCGTGAGAGAATCAGCGCAAACACACACAGATGCATCACTTGTTAGGGTATACATCAGCGTGTGTGTATTTAAGTTTTGGCAGCATCGTGTGTGTGTGTATATCTGTGTGTGTGTGTGTGTGTGTGTCAGCTCTGCAGTGTAGGCGTGACAGCTCAGTCCTGTTCTGTGTCTGTTACCAGCTGTTGTACTTCACTCGCAGTTTCTCTGTGTGTGTATGTGAGTGTGTGAGCATACTGTTTGATGTTCGACACATCAGAGGGGAGAGATGGTTAACGTCACTGACAGAGATAGAGAGTTGCTCCCTGGTTTGCCTCCACCATGCCTGACGAGAACTTGTCAAACAAACGCCGAGCCGACTGTTGCACAAATCGATCAAACGACGTGACCCTTTTCAAAACCGAGCGACTCCACCCAAAAGCAAAGCACAGGGGGCGTCGCTCAGTGCTTTGTTTTTCACACTTAAACACATTGTGGCAGTAATGGAGCTAATTTTCAGATCCTTCGGTCAAACTGGTGATACCATGTCGTGGAAATACTCTACAATGAGTAAGTTCTGCCTTCAGAAAGAGGACAGAGAAGTGGCCTCACATACTGTGCCAAAGCATTTTCCCATAGGAATTAGCAAAGTGCCACAATTAAAAACTGAATTACTTTACTGGACTCAACATTTTGACTTGTTTTGACCTCAATTTTCTTCAATTACCTTTAAAATGAAATGAAGGAACATAATTCTGTGAGAAGCCACAGAAAAGCCCCAGAGCTATGTGATTAAAAACAGTGGATGTTTCTATACAACCATAACTACAGGAGCCCAGCAGCTCCGTCACGTCACAGTCATAACAGGTGGTCCCGACACTCAGAATGTTCATATTACGGATACCACACACACGCAAACAGACTGTCAGCTGTCAAAGCTGATGTATCAGCGCAGACGCAGCGTAAGAGAGCCCGGCAGCGCGCGCTCGCGATCGATAGTAAAATAATATAAAGTGTCGATCTGTGAGGCCGGCAAATGAGACTAAACGGCGGCAGAGAGTCTCCTGAGAGCGACGAGCAGCTGGATCTATCTGTGTGTGTGTGTGTGTGTGTGTGTGTGTGTGTGTGTTCAAAGCTGGAGAGCAGCTGTGAGTGGAACATCTCGCCACACACAAAGATGCACAGGATGGATGGATGGATGGATGGACGGGGAGAGGAGAGTTATTTATGATGCATAGATAGACACACACCTCCAGTCTTTGTTCCTTTATCTCTTGGTCTGTTGGGGTGGATGCCTGCAGGGGTGAGTTGTTGCTTTCTATAGTAGAAGAACAGGCCAGTTTTTATCCTTCCTCTTCTTTTATTGTTTTTTTTTTTGCATACGATATGATTTTTAGGATGTATTTTTCTGCTATTTCATGCCCAATAATACCCATAATCATAAAAATAGTACTATTTTTTGGCTTAAATTATACTCTTTTACTGTCAGCCCCTAAGGTTCACAGTGAAATGGGCAAACAGGCCTTTACGCTCCCTGGCCCTGCAACCACTTGCAGACAGATCTGCAGCTAGACAGGCTGATCCCAGTCAGGGGGTTTAAAAATGCAGTGAAGAGTTTGCAAATTTAGCTGGAACGTGTAGCAGCTTCCTCACCTCCATCCTCTTCCTCCTGTCTCTCTTCTCAGGCATACAATGCTTTGAGAGGCTTGAAACCCTGTAATGCTGCTACCTATCTTGTCCAGGGCTCCCTGGAAAAATAAATAAAATATCTGGTTAAATAAAGGTTGTGGATAATTCTAACTTGACCCCATCTTGAAGGCATCCACCGTCTTCTAGGGTATAGTTTCTGTGGTGAAGACCAGTGCTGTACTGTAAGCTTTTTGGGTGCAGTTTGGCCATAAATTGTGTTGTTTCTCACTCAGTCACTCATTGAATACAGGAGGAATTGGTTCTAGGGGTACAGGCTTGCCAGTTATAGCACACAGAGTCAAAGTCATGGACCTCTGAGCAGGTTAATATCATATGTTTCAATGTTCCAGATATGTTGAGGGAGCACAAGTCACAGCTAGGGCGAGTCTCATACGGAATATTGCCCGAGGATTATCCCGCTTTATGTTCTCATCCTCAACAGCTACATCTTTAGTCCAGGCCTTGATCAAAGGTAGGCCCTCCTGTGTTTGGAGCTGAAGCTGTGAGGTGTGGCTGCCCAGCTCACGACTGGATGCGTTTGCAGTCCTGTATATCATGGAGCTCTTAAGTCCATAATTGAAGGTACAAAAAAGAAAGATGTCTGTCAAATGTGTCAAATATATCGCTACGTTACTGCTTTCATGTTCTTTTCACACAGATCTCTTTTCTATTCACACGACTTTCACACTGAATACGCGGTTTTCGAAACATTTGTCGCAGGCGTCGACGCTGAGCGCAGCTTTCTGGTCGCAGTATTTGTCCAATCTGTCTCTGCGCTGTTGACTCATTCTCTCCTTGAAAACATGCGAAGCCACAAAACTTTTGACTCTACAATCAGCATTAGGTCACATGTGCAGCACAGCAGGTTGGTTACCTGAGGATGCACAGAGAGGAGGAAATGCAGCTGTGGTGGATAGTCGGGGTGTGTGGAAGGTAGGGAGAACAATTCTGTTCGAGCTGTTGTTCTAATGAGCGAGGAGCTTTAGTTACAATATTTTCTTTTTAGACACCAGTGTGGGATTTGGGTGATTATACCTGTGGAGGGCATTTACTGCTTTGCATTCAGTGTTTGTATGACCCGTTCTCAGGGTATTACAGGGTTATTGTTGCCTGGGTTATTATATTTGATTATTGGTTATCATATTGAAGAAACACTGTATTAAATTTATAATAGAAATACATTGACATAATAAAGATTTGGCCATTTAGGACAAACTATGGTTCAAGCTGTTTTATTAATATTTCTCTTCATGTAAACAGTCTTTGACTCGCCCTTGTTTTTTTCTTCCTGGACGTCAGAGCAGCTGTTGGGGGCTTGTACTTCCTGCTGCCACACCATTGGCCAGAAAACAGCCAATGGGGTTTGGCTCAGAGGACAGACAGAATGAAGTGATGATGAACACACACACACACACACACACACACACACACACACACTTGGAAACCAGATTCCACTGTAAAGCCCACACACAGGAACTGTCAGCCTTCCAAAGAGGATGAGGACTGTTGTTCACACACACACGCACACACACGCACACACACACAGAGCAATGCCTGGCCTCCATACTGACACATTCCACAGATCTGCAGAAAAATTGAATGTTGAGAAAGAGAGAGAGAAGCAGAAATAAAGAGAACGCAAAGCAACAGGAGTCAGAGAGACGAGACAAAGAGAAAGGACAGACAGCACATGAATGCGACCTGTTCATGAGGAGGTGTGTGTTGGTGAGATTCATCATAATTAAAGCTCCAAAAACCATGCCATACAGGGCAAGACTCATTCACAAAAATACAACCAAACAGTAAACAGGAGAAGGAAAAGCTTCAAGTCGTGTTTTGGAAATCAGCAGACAAAAACTCAACATGAACAGCTCAGCAGTGTCAGTAGTCGTATAAGAGGCCCAGAAACAGCTACTCACTAAACTGATGAAACCTGTAGGACTGTGGAGCTTGTCCCCCATCGTCTACCGTGGAGGCACATTAGCAGATAGCCCTCATGGCTACACAACCTCTGCGACAACACGCCGCGATGGCTTCATGCAACTGATTTTCCTTCCCCGCCACTGCATTAGGAAATAACCTCAAGTCACCTCGACAGAGATGATCAAACACTCTCATTAAAACTCAAGAGGGTGCGCAGGAAAGGAGCGCATCAAAGGATTCATTGTGTTTTACACCTCAAAGATACATTAGTGCACACAGACACACACACACACACACATATATATGTATATATATATGTATGCATGTGTATGTGTGTGTGTGTGAGAGAGAGAAATAGAGAAATAAAAACTATAAGGATGAGATGCGTTCCATTATAACCCGAGGACTCACTCTCTCTGCAGAGAGGTGTGCAGGTCAGAGGTCAGTGTGTTTGGAGAGCCCTCAGAGTGTTTAAAGGACCGGTTCAGCTCATTGAGGATGATGAGGAGTGAACAGGAAGCTGAGGATGACACACCTGCTGCTGTTTCAGCAGGTGATGGAACCTCGACGCAGCTCACAGTCTATGTTTGAGTCACGTAGCGAGTGCTGAGCGGAGCAGCTCAGCTTTAATTGCGAACACTCGTCTGATATCATATATACTGGATACAAAATTTTTGAATTCCAATATTGGTAATTCGCATGCGTGCTTGGGTGTGTGTATCTGTGTGTGTGGGTGAGTAAATGTATGGGTATGGAATAGTGCACACATCAACATACATGTGCTTTAATATAAGTGTGTGCATGTGTGTGTGTGCATGTGTGTGTGTGCACCTTCTTTAATAGGTAAATGCAGCTTCTAAGCTCCTCTGAAATCTCACAGAGCTTCAAAACGGAGCCTTCAGCACTTTTTACTGACTGATGTGTGAATGCACGTGTGTGTGAGTGTGTGCGTTTGTGCGTGTGTTTGTGTGTGAAGGGTTAAAGGCTTTTTTTCATGTCGCATTCCACCAGAACCTCACATCCAGACTGCTGCTGCCTCAGCTGTAGCTGCCGGCCCACGACCAACCTACTGATCTGTGAGGCGATAACTGGATGACAGGCATGCTTTGGTGTGGCTGAGAGTGTGTGTGTGTGTGTGTGTGTGTGCGCGACAACACAGTGGCTTTGGCCTGAATGAACGACAGAGTGAGCGAGAAGAGGAAAATTGAGAGAGGGCGAAAAACAGATGAAAAACGGCACGATAAGAAGATGGAAAGAGTGAGAGAGGGGATGAGAGACAATAAAAGGTAGTGGTAATGCGTGACAGAGAGAGAGCTAGTGAGTGGGGGAGAGAGGGGGGGGGTGATAGGGGAGGATCATCCTCTCCCATCCCTTCATCCAGATGATGTGGGTTTTTCTGCTTATGTAGACAGGATGTCCCTTTAGATAGCTTGAGATAGCAGCCGTAGAGAAGCCACATAGTGTGTGTGTGTGTGTGTGTGTGTGTGGGTGTGTGGGTGTGCATTGCCTGTATATTATACGACCCATGAGGGTGTTTCTGCTGTGGTTATGGGAGTTAAGGTGATACTCTCAGCAGCAGTGAAACCACAGAAATCCCCATAAAGCGAGGGAAGAGCAAACAACACACCGATGATAACCAGCAGCGGAGCAAAAAAAAAAAAAAAAAAGTCCTGTTTTGTCCCGAGGGTGGCGCTAAAGGAAAGGCCACGGAGTCATTAATGTCTAAAGGGTTCATCCTCTGTGGACCAGAAATGAGATCAGTGCATTGCGAAAAAAAAATATCCGTCCATTAGGTCTTGATAGTTCTTGAGACAAAAGTGAAGAGCTTGTCCTGCAGGTGGTATGAGGGGGAAGGTCAGGGGGTCAGCAAAACCATCAAGATTTATCGGGATCATGAATATTAACAGCAAATTTGGCCAGCATGTTTTCATCCGCCGTTATAATCCTCACAGGCCCGGCTCAACAACTCCTTGTATCAAAACAACTAAATATGGTCTTCATTACTGCCTTCCCAAATGACTTTTTTTGTGAAAATGATTCATTTGAGGGTTTTCTAATCTGCTATCCGGATGGTAAAAGTTTGCATAAAGACATTTATGTCTGCGTGTTAAGCACAGAGCTGGAGTCAAGATGCAGTTAGCCTATCTTAGAGTGCAAAACTAGACCTACAAACACGTCTGAAGCTCACTGATGAACACTTTGTATCTCATCAGTTTAATCCATACGCATAGAGTGATGCAGAAACGACAGACTGTGGTTTTATGGCGAGTTACTGTGCATGCTTGAACTTCGCCTTGAAGACAGACTATTTAGGCCTCCTCCATCCCTCTCATCCATTTGAGTGAGAGGTGCAGGAGTGCCAGTGCGGAGGGCGTTGGCAAAAAGATGCAGGATCATCTGGCAAAAAAGTTGAACCTGGCTCAACCTTTGCCGCAGTGCAGTGTCATATGGCAAAGCACCGTGTTGGCCAATCGCACACATGCCCATTCGGTGTAGCAACAAGACTCCGGGAGGTGACTGTGCAGGTTTAACAAATCTTTTCACCTAACTCTTGAAAAGTGAATGAATAAGCATATTTCCCAAACTGATTAATTAATTCTTTAAAATTTTGCAGACTAAATATGCTTGGTTGAGATGTGGTGATGCTTAAAAGAAACTAACGCTGACTGTTGCAATTTCTGTGCACACCTAACCATTCACCTCAGCAGCCCCACTGAAAGCTACTGGCTCCTCCAAAAAAAAAAAAAACAGTCATTACTCACAGGACCGCGAGGGATCCTTGTCAGGAAAACATAAACATGGGCTGTTTTTTTTTTTTTTTTGACATTTGATCAAACTACCAATGCCAGCTGTTTTTCTAATGAAAACAGTCACACCATCACAAATTAGCCAACTACTGTATCTCCCTGGCAGGTGTAAAAATGCTCATGACATGTGATAACTGAGCTTTAAAAATACCTGTCAAGCCAATTACAGTGTGAAGCTGAGTGCCCTGCCACTCACTGCAGAAGATCCATAACTCCTGATGAAGCATCCTGAGGAGAGAGGCGCCGAACTCCACCCGCGGATGAAGATCATGTGATACGACCAAAAGCTCGAGATCAGCAACCAAATGGACCAGTGTTTGACAACTGCTGTTTCCACGATCAAGAACAAATCTGGGGAGGCTGACTTTTAAGCCAACACAGGCAAGAAGTCTTTAAAGTGCTCGGAAAAAATAAAACAGCTGTTCAGGCGAACATGTAAAATGTAATCTTGCTGTGAAATATACAGAAAATGGTGATCATTTCCAGTAGTGCACACAAAAACTACATTAAAATACACACAATGTGTGCATGGATGGAGTTTTACATATAACTCACAGTCAGCAAATACAGTGGCAAACATATAACATAGTAAGCTACATTAAAATCAGTCATTCCTGATGTCACATGCAGCCAAACAACAGACTCAGACCTTTTCGGTTGCTGCTGTTCTGAGTGTATTCATGCCACCTTCAGCCAGCAGATGATGGCTTTTGGAGGGTGTTTGGAGGTTTTTAGGGGAGCAGAGCTGGCTGTTGGGGGGTTGGGCTCGTACCTTGGCAGGAGGCCACATTTCCCAGCCCCCACCAGCCGTTGACAGCTAGGAGAGAATCACCAGCCAGACCCAGTCAGCTTTCCAGTTCACAACAGGATACGAGCAGGCAGTTCATACCAAATGCAAATCCGCATGACTGCCACTGAAGTAAAAAACGAGCAAACAAAACAGACAATCGCTGAGGTACACTGCCCGGCCATGACACCGTCAGGCTATCCAGCCATCCATTCTCAAGACTGAAGACAGATGGACAGTTGGAGAGGTGTGGGTTTGAAACATGAAATAATAATGTAATCAAAAATCAAACTTAGCAAACTCTCTGTTTGATTGGCTCATGTCAACAATGAGGCAACAGTGGACCAATCCTGCAGTCTCCAAGTTGTGGGTATGAGTCTGACCTTGAAACTGCTTCCTGCTATCTTCTTGAGGAGTTTAAAGCACGACTCTAGGGTTGGCAATTATGGCCATTCCACCACCTCGGTCCTGAATGAAGTGTTTTGACAATTATTGGATGGCTTTTCTTGAAAGTTACAGACAATACCAAGAGGATCAATCACAAAGACTTCGGTGATCTGACTTGTCATATAGTGCCACTGTGCATACCTGCAAGACTAACAACTACTGACTCTCTGCTACATCTGGCTCGGTTCTAGACCCACATCTCTGATCTTTGTGGTGTGGTGTGCAGCAAATCAGGGCTGTGTAGGTGGGAGCAAGAATGAAAGAGATGAGATTTGTAAGTCAACGTACAATAATTACAATTCTTAAAACAACATATTAGTTTGATTGACGTGACAGACGTTAAAATGATGTCATCGCAAAGGATTGTGCCCGGTTGGTCAGGACAAACTAGTCCTCCCTCCACCCATACAGAAATCGGATAACATCAGCACAATGTCAGACTGAATAATGAAGTGAAAATGAAATGGCAGCTCAGTCTGATTATCCAGTTAAATGTTTTGGAACTCAGCTGGAGGAAATTTGCAGATTTGCGGTTGTGATTGAGCACAATAACAACATTACGATGCGTATAGTCAAAACTTAAACGCTCTAAAACAAGAACTGGAGCCAAAATGTGGAACCAAAACCTAAATTACCCCAAAACACCAATGGTACAAATCTATTTGGTTTGGTCAAAGAGTTAGGGAATAAACTGGGGTCATTGGAAATCTTCCTGCTGTTAGCTTGTGAGCTCATCCTCCCTTCTAAGTGTTTTTTTTTTTCTTTCACTAACAGCCGAGGATGAAGCCAGAGGATTTTGGACTTCAGCCCAGCATGTAAATTTATCTGCCATTTCCAAACAATTTCCATCAGGAGCCATTCAGACTGTGTAACAGGATAATTTGACAGCAGCCCAGCAGGAAAATGGCCAGTGAGGCAGTAATGTTTGATTTATTTCATATTTTTGTCCTCTATGGTTTGCTGTAGCCTCGTACAAAGGCCACAGCTGGATATGAGAGGTGGTTATAAATAAAAGATCAGCTAGTTGGTGATAAATGGATGGATGATGGAGGGATAGATGGGGGGATGGATGGAGGCATGGATGGATCAGAGAGTGATCAAGTCAACAAATGGACTTCTACATGGACAAAATAATAAAGTAAAAGGTTGAATGGAGAATAAATGAGCGATCAGCTGGGCCTGAGGAATAAGAGCGAATAAATGAACAAATCAATGAATGAGTGAGAAAATGAATGAGTGATCACATGGACCACTGGATAGATGGCCGTACTTTTTATTGACTATGATAAGAAACTACATAATGGATATAGGGGTAAATGAATGAATACATGAATGACTGAAACACCTAACGAATGAACATGTGAGTCAATGAATGATTGACCAAAATGGGCCAACGAATGGATGAACACTGTAAATGAATAAATTAACCATATATATCTAATTAACATATGTGTGAATTAATGAATGGATGAATGAATGAATGAATGAATGGATCGGATGAATAAACGAATGGTCAGAGGGACCAAAGGATGATGGATGAACACAAACTGATGAATTTAAAGCAAACTACAACAAGAGAAAAACCCCGGAGTGTTTGAATGAATGAAAACATTGATGAATCCTTAAATTAAGAATGAATGAATGCATTAACGAATAAATAAAAGGATGAATACATGAAGGTTAGATTAACGAGAAAATAGAAATGAACAAATTATCGCAACAAGCAACTGAGACTGAGTAAACGCAGTGGCGGACAAACTGGTGAGTGAGTGAATAAACGAGAGGAGGAAGTGAACTCAGAGAGGCTCACAGGACAATTTAACAGATTCAAACTAGACCAGCAGCTATATTTAATTCCACCAGTGCAAACTATTCCAGTCCAACTGACACACTTGGCATGAGGCAGATATAGCCGGCATGTTCCCTCTCTCTTTGTGTGTGTGTGTGTGTGTGTGTGTGCGCGCTTGCTTGTGTCTTTGTTCACAAGGTTGTCGGGCCAAATCCTGTCCTCGCAGCAGAAAGGAAAAGATCAAAACCAACAGGCAGGAAGGTCTTCTTACCCCTTAAGTCTGAAAACTACTCCGAGTCCTTCAAATGCCACACTGGGTTTTTTGCCTCCCTTTAGTTTCCGACGCTCTACTTTCTGTCTTCTCTTCATTCACGAGGCTCGACAGTAACGGTTGCCCAGTTGCCCCGGGCAACCAAATTTGGCCCGCCGTCAATCATTTTGTTTGGTTTGATCGCCCCCGTTGGCAGCCACTTCTCTTGTTATTAGACAGAGCCTCTGTGTCCCTCATTGCTGACGTTCATGTCCACAACACAACGCGTCTTGTTGAAACGGGGAAAGAAAAAAATGGATCACGTGAAGAAACATTCTCATTTTTTCTACAAAGCGACCGAGACGACTGAGACACAGACACTTCCCTCCTGTTCCCTCTCCTGCTCTCATGTTGACAGTTGCTCTGTGCTGCTATGGGCCAACGTCAGATTGGGTGAGAGAAGGTAGTCTGTTTTTGTCGGGACGTCGTGAGGCTTCCCTGATGCTGACACAGACAGCTCGATGAAAACCAGCAAGTCTGGCACCTGAACAGATCCCAATCCCAATTGAGTACACCTTTAAAATGCTTGTCTGATGGGCGTGTGTTGAGTCTTTTTATTATATTTTATTATTTTCATCATTTTACTGGTGTCAGCGGGTGTAAAATGAGCAATGGATTAAAGATGCATAATGAACCAAACGCAACTCAACAGAGTTGAGTAGTGATAAAGTTGGAACTGACAATTTGGCTGAATATTTTGTTACAGATGTGGATTTGATTGCAGGACTTAATTCATCGCTGCTGCTACAGCATCCATTCCCGACCCCACGTTCGTCAGAATGGACCGCAAACAAATTGCTTCAATTATGCTGCATGACCCCTGACTTCCAAAAGACCGAGCATTGCCGTGACTTGGCTTTCAGCAAAGTTATATAGCTGTTACTGTGAAACAGCTGAGGGACTGAGCGGACAGGGACAGGGACTGCATTCCCAAGTTTCTTTAAAAGGAGTTTTATCTTTGGGGAAAAGGTACCACTACATATGCCTTAACGTTTATGGTTCCTTTTGCACCTACTGTGAAGACTCATCTGCATGGAGTCACAGTCTGTGGATGTGACAGATGAGACGACTCTGATGACTGAAGACTGCAGCATGATGTGCTGACACAACCTTCTCATTAGACATGGTGAGTTCAACTCCACATCAGTGTCAGGACTCAAGTGGCTTAGCAGTGATTGTAGATGTAAAATACTCTTTCATAAATCTTCATTGAAGTCCCTGTTTGTCTGTAAAAAATCGGGGTCCTGAGCTGAACAAGGTGGCGAACCTCTGAACTAGAGGATTCCAGCAGTCAGTGTGTCCCTGAGCACCTGTCACCTGAGAGCCAATAGACACTCTGCACTAGAAGACACTGTGGTTCCAGAGGAAGAAGAGTGTCAGTGTGAATTATTGAGCAGTTAAATGACATGATCTGATCCCCCTCATCAACCTCAAACATCTTCTTCTGCAAAGGAAATGCATCAGCTTTCACAGATTCACCATAATCTGTAACATCTTTTCGCACAACTTTGATTTTCAAAAAAACGGAACGCACTTCTTTGATAGACTTTAACTGATAGATATTCGAGACGCAAAGAAAAATAAACCCATAGCATCAGACTCAGTCAGCATGTCAAACAGCCTGCGCTCGAATGCAACGTATGTGATCGTTTAATTTCAAAAACCTGACGGCGGTCATCAAGTTACACCCAGCGCATCAAGCCTCTCCCTGTTTAATATTCAAACACCAACATCTGTATATTTTCTTAATTATCGCACGTTGATAATCTTCACGGATGCATATGAGAGGGAGAAGTGAACGGGAAGATCACAGTGCAGATTCAAAATCCAGCTACTACCTCGCAACACCTGGCACCGCCGCCGACAGACAAATCATCCTTTTAAAAAGAATAATATTTCAACGTTAACATGAGTGATGTTTTACGAAGTTGGAAAGTTAAAACGTAAAAACATAAAAAAACAATCAACAGCTGTTGTTTTTAGCAGCCGTGAGGATGACTGACACATAAGTTTTTATTATGTGAACTTAAAACAACTTCTGATGCCAGATAATGAAACGGCCACATCAGTGACATCTGCAACCACGTCAAAGACCACTTTAAAGCTGTCCCCCGTGCTGCATGATGGACACATATATACTGTATATATAAGGCATCACGCACACGTCCATCATATAAAAACCACACTTGGCCATGGGCTTGTAAGTTGTATTAGTTAGCAGAGCAGTGGGAGGCGGGTGTTTGGATGTCAGCTGGCAAAAACTATGTTTACATTTCCATAAGACCGTGCTCCAATTCATACTTTTTCCCACATCCTCCCCCTGATCTCACAATGCAAGTGAGAGGGTGTGGGCGGAGGCCAACAGTCATCCACAACTCCAACAGCTCCGTATCACGCAATGTTCTCCAGGCCACACCCACATTTAACAATCCAATCGAACTGAAGGATTAAGAAGCTTCCCTTCAGGTGTCATCCTCAGTAACTTTTAATGAACAGCCAGCGGGTCTCCACCGGCGGCAGCGCCTCACTAAGCAGCTAACTACAGTATGCTTCACGCTGGCACAAAAACCAGGTGTTTTTCACCTGCAGGACGTCCACTTCTGCACAACTGTTTACAGTGCGAGGGATGAAGAGTCAGCGGCTTGAATCCCTCCTCCCCGCGACTGAACATCCTCCAGCACTGACCTCGGATCAAACCCAAACAGAGTTTGTCCTCCTCTGCTCAGACACACACACACACACACACACACACACAAAAAAAAGCAGCGCAGCTCGGCGACGCACTCGCTCAGCTGTCGTAAAGACGGGACTGACCTGGTGGCAGTGCGGGTTGGACTCTCTGCCGTACGAGTACGAACTCCTCTCCGTTTTACCTACAGGAGGACGAAAAGAGAAGAGAGTCATCTAAACAGGGACAAATCCAGATCCAGATCCAGAGAACAGTTAATCTGCACAGCCAATACAAGCACACGCACACATGGATTTACAAATAAATACAAATCAGCAGCATGAGTAATTCATCCATTCATACATACATACAAAACATGCCAATCCATTCATCCTTCCACCCCTTCATACATTTATCTATTTGTACGTTTTACTACTAACACTGATGGAACATTGTTGACATTGTTGTCAAAACTATGCAAATAATGCATAAAGCAAAGAATAACTCACTGCCAGGTAATGTTCAGAAAGAGAGAGGGATGTTATAAATTAAGGGGTGAGTGAGATTCTTAAAGTGCGCACTACATTGAAAAGTTTTTGTGTTACGATCTGTGGAGTAAAACTATGGAACAAATTGTGTGTAGAGATAAAACAAATATCTAACATAAGTCAGTTTAAAAAAGGTATAAAGAAGTGATTCTTGTGAGATATAGTCATGACTAATAGGTATTTGGGTGTGTTTTGTGAATCACAACACTTTTTTCTATACATAATGTAACTGTCAATGCCTGCATACTGTGCACGTTATTTATCAGTAATTGCTGAATATATGGATCATGTGTAGGTTGAGGATGAATCAGGATGTTTCAGTCGTGAATTTTTTGCTAAAAATGTAAAAGTACTTAAGGGGTAGGGTTCAATAAGTTTACACTTCTTCCTACTCCCTTTCACTCATGTAATCTGAGATCAACATGAATTGAAGAGGGTGACATCTTTTTTTCTTCTTTATTTTTATTATTATCACTTTTTGTCTGTTTGCTCTGTCTTTCTTTGTTTTTTACATGTTCGAAATAAAGGAATCAATCAATCAATCAATCAACATGGGGTTACTTAAAATAAACAGGACGGCCAATTTTCTGATTTGAAGGTAAAATGAATTAAAACAGAGTTTGATTTTTGATTGATCAAACGATTCATTTACTCAAAGCGAACACATTCGCGCCCAATAAAATATGAATTGGATGTACTACTAAACAAACAATAGTATGACTTCTGATTGTTTGTTTACCCACGAGGGACGCGCTTCCCCTGAACATCCAAAATATATCTGAGGCTTTCTTTCATTCATTTAAAGGATCGTTCATTCGCGCTTTGCTTCGGAACCAAAGTCAAAGAACAGCAGAAGCCGGTTTTCCCTGATCAGAGTCTGCTCAGTGTGTGTGTTCTGCGTCTGCTCGCTGATCTCGCAGCACAACAAAACGGACATCTGCTGCGCCTGCAATGCACAGATCCATACAGAGAGAGAGAGGGGGAAACTCTTCCTGCTCATAAGATCCAGCTCTGAACGCAGGAACGCACTGCCTCGTCTCTCAGGTGTGCTCTCTCAGCATGCAGACAAAACAAAGTGAGTATGAGACAAGGTATGGAGTTTTCAGGGGTTCGGAAAGATCTAGAAACATGAAATACGTCTGCTGCTACATTCAACCCTGATGCAGACGTTAATCCCAATCCCCCCTCTCAATTCACCTCGAGCACCTCTGTCACGTCTGCACTCGTGTACGACATCAACCCTTGTGAAGGGTTGCCATGTTTGGCATTGTTCCGCTCTTGCCTCCCTTTTCTCCCATTGGACCATTTCATTGTCCAAGGAGACTCGTGAGTGCCAGGCAACCGAAACACCTACACTTCACCTGCTTATCAATCCTCGTCATTATCATCACTAACGCTGTCATTCCCATCGACCGAACGGGATGATGTGGGACAAGACGAATAATTCAGTTATTAAAACTTCCGTTTAGTCAGCGTCCCCACAGTGTGTATGCTTGGAGAGAATACTGTTCTCAGCAGTTTGTATGTTCAGCTCATATCTCATGATCCAGTGACAACAGCGCTAACCCCAGACTAACCTTCTGTTTTAAGAATAGCTTAGCTAAAGCAGCACGCCTGTCAACTCCAGCTTGTTGCAGGCATTATTGTGCAGTTGACACTGAAACAGGAACCTGTTCCTATTCAAAGCTGCACAGATTTCAATCTTCCAGCTTCTCTTACCAATGACTGGAGATTCCTTATATTCTTTGACTGCCGCTCAGATGCCTCTTTGTCTCTGTGTGCCCTTTCAGCTGTCAGTGTAGTTGAACCGTTGCACATCATCTTGTTCTCATGTACAAAATGTTACTGTTTTTTGCAAACCCTTCATACAAAAAGAGGACTTTCTACAACCTACAAGCATGAAAAAGACCCCCCCCCCCCCCACAGCCATGTGGTCGTACTGAATCAGGCTTTTGTGGCAGCCGGTTCCACGGATACTTCTGTAATCAGAAAATAAGCTTGGTCTCACCAATGCCCTTTCAACCATTAAAGACGCTATCTGTGCAGAAGTGTTTCCATTAATAGAGTTTTTCTTTGACTGTACACAGACACTGCATGTCAGCTATGCTTTGTATGCTCTGAGTTCTCTGCTTTATAGGGTGCAGGTGTCTTAACCTGCATCTGACACACAGTTTAATGACGCTACGAGCGCAGACATCCTCAGCTACCAAACTGCCTTTGTGGAACGTCTTCGGTCAAACACGTTTCAACACGTGTTTGATTGAAATCAGACATCAGAGCTCTCAAAATGCAGGCCAGGGACTGATCAGTACATGACAAGAAGGTGAAGCCTCTTTGGCAGGTAACGCACCGTCATTTTAATACACAAACCGAGCGCGTCTGGCTGTGAAAAAGGTGCCTGATGAATTCCGAAGATGCACCAACCGCTGCGGCGTGTAGACAACAAAGCTAATTTCCTCTCCAGCTTCTGAACAGGCTTTCCTCTCCTCCGAGCTGCGGGACCACTTCGAGCCTATTTTTACCACACAGACCTTCTTCTTGGATAAAACCTTAAATCTTCAGCCAGTCTAAATATCAAACCACGGTTAGTGTGTAATTACATTCTGCGGTCGGTGCAGCCGTACGAGATGAAATGGAGGGGTTTTATAGCGAGCGTGTGGGGAGGAAAATGAAGCGTGTATGTGGTGAAGGGTTTGAATCAGGCGTGTATAGACCAGCGCTGAATACACGCCAACATGGTAGTCGATGCAGAAGAGGTTGATAATTACAGGCGTACAGAATGGGAATGTGGTCGACTGTGTGTGTGTGTGTGTGTGTGTGTCGGAGAATATGTGTGTGACCGATACAGCGGACTCGGCTTCAGCTACGACTGATGCCAGCTGGACCGGTTTGGCACATATACAAAGACTCCCACACACACACACACACCGCAACACACACACACACACACACACAAAGTACTGGAAATCACTGGCACAGATGCACACACACACACGCAGAGATGTGTAAATGTGTACGATATACACTGTGCATGTAGCCCCATGTACACACACCGACACACACATGCAAATGTACTTTTGCACGGTACTGAAATATACCCACACACGCACGGAAGGACATGCATTTAAAAATACCACTTCACGGCCGCAACCCCACACACGCACGCACGCACGCACGCACACACACACACACACACACACACAAAGATCCATTTCACATTGCAAACACCTCTGCAAAATGCCGCAACCTCCAACAAATACAAAAATCTTTTGACCATTGTAAAATTAACATGCACAATCTCAGATTAAAATTTGGAAAATAAATGTTTGGAAAAAATATTATATTGAAAATAATGTTCAAGCTTGTAAGCCTGTGAAAGCAGCTGTAGTTTTGTAGATGTTTTAGAAATCTGCCAACGCAATTAAAATGTATCCAGTGTCAAAGGTTATACTGAGGAAAACATAGGCAATGTTTTATATGTATGAGAAGCTGCACAGTTTTTCAGGGATTTATCCTGAATTAAATAAACATTTGGTGTATTTGGTTGTTTTGTCGTTTCTGTGCCATTAATTAATTCTTCGCTGTCCCACACATATTAAATAGAATACAAAGTATGAGAAAAACATAAAATCAGTGGTACGATCAAATTATTAACTTCATTCAGAATCTCATTCCTTCAAACAGACAAAAATAAGTACACAGAATTATACAGTATGATTTACCATTATTTCACTGATTGTCTTTCATTTAACCACTAATTCACTTTGCTCAGCGATCGGGTGAAAAGTGGGCTTGATTTTGTGTCGAGCTGGGCGGAAAAAAAAAAACCCAAAACAAAACAAAAAACAGGCCTGTGTCGTTACCCCCGGCAGGATGAGGGTTTTGGATGGGAAGCTTTTGCATCTGTAAGAGACCTCTCCGCTTCAGTGCTGACAAAAATAACTTCCACATTCACAGCACCGATCACCCCCTCAATCTACTCACTCACTGCTCACGTCTGGTGGCAGATACAGGACCTTAGAGTGGAGGGGAGCCAACACTGGCAGGAGTTTTGTCGCTTCTGTCATGGCAGCCCTAAATATAATACCCCGTTGAGCACTGGATGTACAGTATGTATATATTATCCTATATACTGGGGACACACACACACTGATATCTATGTATTTCTTTCTTTTTCTTATTTTATTTTTGAGATACGTGTTGGCAGTTAATTCAGCACCGGTGCAGGAAGCTCCTTCAGAGAAAAACAGAAAAAATGAACAAAAAATCCAGAACAGTACTTTAGGCGATATACGTAGATATTTTGCCTTTTGTGGATATTGTATTGTTTTGTGTTTGATCGAATAATTTGGCATCTAGTCCTCACATTTATTACATTACATTACATTTGATTGGCTGATGCTTTTATCCAAAGCAACCTACAAAAAGTGCCTCCAACCATGTGGATGCAATATACTTAATGTTATTATAGCACTCTTAAAGTAAGATACCCAGAGAAGAAAGACTGCAAACTGCATATACAGATTGTTTTTTGTCTTTTTGTGAAGCACCTGCCAAGAATATATGGATGTGAGTGTGCGTGTGTGTGTGTGTGTGTGTGTCCACTGATATCTTACTATTTCCAACATTTTTGTTCAGAATTATATTATAATAATGACAATAGAACATGAAGTTCTCATGGAATTATTGTTACAAATGACCACTGACAACTTAATGGAGTGAGGCCTTTAAGTGCTTCAGAACAGACAATGTTTGTGTACATTATAGGATTTTGTTCAAGTAAAAACATAAAAATCATGTTTATCATGTGATTTTGATCATTTTGTAAATACTTAAATTTATCAATTAAGTTAAAATGACCGGGACACAGAAGACAAATACTACAGAAAATAGATTTAAAACCGAGGATCTCAAAACTGTACGACCGTGATCTTTACTTTTGTTCAGACATGGTGACCTTTCCACCTCCACCACCTCTGCAGGCCGAGCTCATGTATTACACACACAAACAAAAATCCCTGGTATTTTAATTAGAAAAAAGCCAGGCAGGGACGGAGCAGCACAGGATGGGAAGGGTCAACCTCAAGATCACACACCCTGTCACAGTACACTGTGAGTGGACACACACACACACACACACACTTTACCTGCCTCGAACTGGGAAATATATTTTGATAAAAAAGGAGGTTTTTTTTTTTTTGCACAAAATCCATCTGCACAAAAAACGTTAAATTCCTTTTTTGACGTGGGTATGAATTTTCTTCTCAGTTCCAATAACATAATTTAGTTTTATATTTTTCAGCATTTTTATTTGAATTTTGATAAGCCATTGACTTTTTCTCCAAATTTTCACCAGTTTAAAGCACAAAACCACCAGACACATAAAGGGAAGTGAACAGACAGGACACAGTGAAAAACCTAAAGAGCAGCAGAGTTCAGCCAGAAAAATCATATTAAATCCACAATTACAAAATCCATTCAGCAGTCCAGCTGACACACCACACCACTGCTGCACTGTTGGGTTTTATTCCTCAGTCTGTGTCGTACACGCTGTGCTCTGATGCTATCGGACTGCTCTGGATCGAATCCCAGCCGAGCCTCGTCTCTCATCACCTCTACTCTCCAAAATAAAAGCACTTACATGAACGTTTTACAAACTCTTTTATAAAGTCTGACAGTACTGCTGGGACCTTACTTTTAGGTTTTAAAATATCATATAAGGTACTTTGAAGAACCTCCTCTTAAAGGGAAAGCCCCGTTTTAACCATTGCTCACAAAGATGTGAACAGGGACTGGTTCAGTGAAGACCTGAAACGCTGACCATGACAGGGTTTCCAGGGACCTTCTGCATTTGGACGTTCTTATGAAACCAAATTAATGAAAGGTTCTCAAACCCAAACAATACTTCGAGGAACGTGGAAAACCAAATCATCCGTCACTCTTAGAGGGAGAGGTTTTCTGGAAACTTCTAACAATCCTCGAAAATATCACTACTGCTCCGTGAAGGAACCTCATGGTTTTCAAAACATTTGATGTGATGATGCCTTTAGGAACTCATGTCAGGGGCTCGAAAACACTGAAGTTCTCAAACCCTGACGTTAATTTTTAGGCTTCTCAAACAATGAAAGCTCCTGCAGGAACAGTCAAAGTACAGTGTTCTTCATCCTCAGGGAGCTCCATAAAAACAGTTGTGATTGTCTCTCTGGGTTTCTCAAAACCTCAACGCAACTGCATGTTCTTAGTGCAAACACTAATGATTCCTCCAGGAACCTTTGATGACCCTTCACAAATCGCCGTCACAAAGGCTTCTCAAACCACAGGAGGACAGGGGCTCTTCACTGAAAAACACCTTTGTAATAATTTTGTGAACCCTGATAGTGAGAGACCTCTCACACACAAATGTTGTAAAGTCCTTTATGGTTCTTCGGCTGAAGGTGCTCTCAGATTGCACATAAATGACATTTTCGATAGCATTTGAATTTGCTTTATATGTGAAGGATTTGAAAATGTGAATGATGGAAATAATTAATGTGCTGGTTTGTTGATCTGTGACAATTTTGAAAGTCTACTCACATGTGAGGCCATTTTTCCAGCAACCAACCCCCCCACCCCCCTTAAACATTTGCTCTTGACAGATTCTCAAACATTTGATTTCGATTTCTTGCATTTAATATCACCATTAGCTGAAGTGTTTGGGAATTTTGGACTGTTGGACAAAATGTGAGGAAATCACTTACTTTTGACACAACAATATGTGCGAGTTGTTGCATTACATACTACCACATAATCATTGCAATGTGGGTTTAAATCAGACACAGGATCACTGCTTCTTTCATCCGGCCCCGCCTGTTTCTAAATCTTTCCTTTTATCTCAACTGCAAGCTGTCACATGAAGGCAAAAAAGAGCCAAAATAATCCAACAACAAAAACTGGACTGTGTCAGACCTCAAAAACTCCTCAAAAGAAGGTTTTCTAACCTCAGCTCCACTCCCGCCAACCTCCGAATTTCTCCGAGGAACCCTGCAGTGACATTTTTTCCTGGACGACGAACATAAACAGCCCATTGCTGTGAGGAGGACCCCCGGACGCAGCGCCACTCGTTAGAGCGTGCTGGCTGCAGAGGTACAAAAGGTGGAGGAGGGGAGGTCAGCCCACTCTGCTGTATAAAGCCCATAGAGAAGTCGGTGAGCCAGGAGGACCAAATCCCTACTAATCCACAATGCCGAGAGACAGAGAGGAAACACAAATAAGCTCCATTACAAGCTGAGAGTTAACGGGAACCAGGACGCTCTGCTTAACTACTGTCACACGGCTTCTTAACAGGCCGTAACCAGCCTCCCTCTTATTAACCCAGGCCTCAGCTGTGATCCTCTTGAAACAAGATAGTGTTAAACCGAAATCTGGCAGCTTGGACAGTAAATGAAACACTGACTCAGGACGTTACAAGAAGTCTGTCCACACCTTCTTAAAGTTCATTTTTGAACGGTTTTAGCAGGTATGAACTGGATTGTAAAATGTGGCCTGTGTCTGTGAGCTGTGTAAACAGATTACAAAGATTATCCTGACAAAACCTTTTTTTCACCTCTTCTTACGTCATAAACACAGGAGAGAAAACAATTTGGAACTTTTTTCTCACTTGCCTCTCAGTCTTTTTGACATTTTATACGTAAACTGCAATATTTTAAATGCCAAACATGAGCTTCACGTGTTTTTTTCTTTTAATTAAAGATGAACAAAAGATCAAAATACACTTTTAGAATAAATGACACCATGATTATAAGATCTGTTTCAGGACAGTTTCAGGAGGTTTTGGGATTTCCTGTTCGACATAAAGCTCAACCCTTTGAGAATATTAGAATGAAATTCATGCTAACATGAAAACACCTTTGTAACAATTTTGATTTGATTTGATTCTGATAGTGAGAGACCTCACCAGCACAAATGTTTGTAAAGTCCTTCATGGTTCTTCGGCTGAACGTCTTCTCCGATTGCACATAAATGAAAATTTTAGATGAGTCGATAGCATTTCACATCACTAGAAAGATGCAAAGACGTGAATTTGCTTTATGTAACACAATATATGGAGGATTTTGAGAATGTGAATGATGGAAATAATTCATGTGCTGGTTTGTTGATCTGTGACAATTTTGAAAGTCTTCTCACATCTGATTTCCTGTTTCCTATGAAGCTGAACCCTTTTAGAATATTAGAATGAAATTCATGCTAACACGAACCCTTATTCTTAACTGTCTGTCAAAAATCAAACACTGAAATGACACGTTTGTGTGTGTGTGTGTGAAAACTGAACAAAAAAGGCTTCCTTTAGGGGTTATGCAAATTCTCCTATTTCTGAAGCCAAATAATAAAACCATACAAAGCCATTGCAGTAGCTGAATAAGCCATGATCTCAAAGCGCTGTTTTTCTAAGCTCATTCAAAGTTGACATGTTGGAGACACACGTTTTTTTTTATGCCCACTCAGATCTCTTTCTTTTTGTCCTCCCTCCTGGATTCATCCCAAAATCTGAATCTAATTCTAAACTCTAGATTTAAATTCAAACTCAGCTCAACATCAACATAAACCACATCTTAACACTAAATCTGCTCATTCACAGAAGCCATTTAGTTCTTGTGTGGTATGAAAACAAAAAATAACACACACACACACAGGAGAGCCTCTGAACCAGGTTTTCTCTCTGTCTGTTCTGTCCTCCTGTATTTGACCCTGAGTGTGTCCAAACACACACGGAACAAACACAAAAACACCTCGAGTTTGGACGTTTTACAAGCTACAGCGATGTCTCGCTGCATTTGGATGACGTCCAGCCTCAGAAAGCGGAGTGCGACCGTCCCATCAGCATCTCAGTCTTTTTTAAAGGTCGCTGTTATTATTTTACCCTTTCTTTGGTGTTTTTAAGCAGCGCGTTCAACCAACAAGTGTTTCGCAGCACAAGGCCAGCAGAAGACAGAACACGATACGAAACCAGAGAGAGCAAACACTCATAACGCATCGTCCAAAACCAGAGCCACGCTTACTGTGTGTGTGTGTGTGTGTGTTTGTGTGTGTGTGTGTGTATAAATAGTGGATTTGGTTGGACTCGCCTACACAGCAGAAGCCCACAAACCAAAATCACTTTGTATTCTGGTCATGTCTGCCTCCTCGAAGCCCAGAGTGACTCTCAGACCTGTACAGTGCTGTTAGTGTGAGTGGTTTCTTTCTGTTGTTTTCTTTTGTGTGTGTGTGTGTGCGCGTGTGTGTTTCTCTCATACTTCTTTTATCAGTGTCATGATGGTGGTGGTTGGGGATGGGCCCCGATGGTTCTGGTTCCCTCCACTGGAAGGACAGCCTGGGGCGCTGCCTCGTGTTTTCTCCATTTTAAGGGCAGCCATTAGTGCGCTGCATTGCGTTTTCTCCACCGGAAGGGTCCCCTAGGGGGCACTGTCATGTTCAAGTCCCTGCTTACAGCATCCATCACGTTAAAGTGAGAACTTATTTTTCATAATTTGAGATGGACGAGTGTGACAGATCAGATTCTGTGACCTGCAGCGGTGTAACAACAATATTGCCTTCAGGTAACATTTAAGGCATTCTTCATGCCAAAAAGTCTGCAGTTTATTTCCTTAATATTTGCCGAATTATATTGTAGAATTCATATCCTTTTCCCCTCCGTGAGGATCAAGCTCCATTTTCCTTTGCAGCAAAAGGAAAAGTGAGTCAGGACAGGGCTAATCAATGTGACAGAGCAGTGACTGAAGGTCCTGCGTGGTTTAGGTAAGAAAAACAGCACCCTTTTGAAACTAAGGGACGTCTCCATTCACCACCAATCAACCCACCTTAAAAGATTTAGATTCAAATAGATTCAGATTCCCACTAAAGGTCACTATGTATAAAAAACTGGATCCTACACTGTGTATGGTGCGACCTGGAGGAAATGTCTGGCTTCATATGAACAAAGTAAACAAGGAGGACGCAGTGACAGACAGGGAGGAAGAGGCTTATTGGTGACTAGGAATCAACTAAACACCAAACAACACAGCAGCATCATCTGGTCAGCGCAAGACAGCAGCGTCTGAGCGAGCTTTTCTTCGTCAAGTAGTTCTTCCGCGTTAAAGTTCAGCCTAATCAGTTTAACAAAGTTTCATCAACTGCAGCGCGACAGAGGGATTCCATCAACCGCAGTAATCAGCGGTGACTGCAGCCCCAACACAGAGCAGCTGAGATCTTCTGATCGCTTATCAATGGAGAGGCAAAGTGAGGAAGAAGAAGAGGAAGGGAGGGAAGAGGAGAGGATGAAAAAATAAGAAATAAAATCCCCTCTCTCTGTTTTTCTGCTTCATCCTGACATGTTTCCTGTCATTAATTCATTACTTTCAAAGAAAGAGTCACCGTGCAATCTCGCTCCATCCATCGACACTGCTTTTACTCTAATATTTAAATTATTTTTTCAGTCAAACAAAATGTAGTTATTCTGAGAGCCACAGACAACCTCCAGACTCTTTGTCTGTGTTTGATGAACTGAGTGTCACTCTGATGCCTATTAATACATCCTGCAACACTCTTTATTCAGATTCACAGAGAGGAAGAAATAAAGGGATGATCAGCTCTAAATGTCAATAAGAGCATCTATCAGTGACATCCTGAGCTTATTGCTTTGTTACTTTGATTAGGTCTTTTTATTTTAATTATTTTTATTTATTTACTTTTTATTGTGATGTTTTAATTCAACTCCATCATGAGGAACACATAAAAAACCACAGAGTTGTTCTCAGAGGTCACGTCACTGTCGCAACAATGTCTTTGTGAGTTTTTCATTTGAATTTATACTGTATATCTATAAAATTCAGCGCTGGTGGGATATACATTTTTATATCATATAGATTTTTTTATCATGCTTTATTCAGATTTACAAAGAGGAAAAAAAAATTAAATGTATTTTCTCCATCACTTTAGCCTCTATCCATTCAGCCTGACAATTATCCTTCCTTTTAATGATTTTTAAAATTTAGAGTGATCAAGAAATGAAGAAAAAGACACAGTTGTTACGGGGAGTCAACACTGACGGCTTCCTCTTTCTTCGCCCATCACATCTGACATCTATCAGTTGTTGCTTTTCAATCAGATTCATCGGGGGGGTGGGGTGGGGTGGGGGGGGTGGGGGGGGGGGGCAGCACGATGGAGTTGTTCTAGGAGTCGACGTCAACGTCTAGACTCTCGCTTTCAGAGAGTCATGTCGAGTCTTTCTCGGCGTGAAAGGAAACACTCAGAAGACGTGATCTCCTCTGACATCCATATAATGAGTCCATTTTAATAAACTATGTGACTAATAGTGTGATTTGACGAGGATGGCGAGATGACGGGAGGAAAGAAAGGGAAGAGACAGAAGAGAAAGGGAAGTGGGGAGGGGGAAGGAAGATGGATAGAAAAAGGGTTAAACTCCCTCTTCCTGCATGCTGTGTGTGTGTGCATGCATGTGTGCACGCTGTGTGTGTGTTTGTGTGTGTGTGTGATGAGGGGAGGGTTGGACTGTGCAGACATGAATCATTCTGAGCGATTCAAGCGTTTCCATGACACCGCCGGGCACCGGTCCAGAAGTTTCTACAAAGTCTGAAAGGTACTAACACACAAACACACACATTGTCGACGCGCACGCCGACACACACTCGAACAGACACGATCCCACCAGCGCTGAATCTGAAATAATCTATATATTTATTCATGGCGTTGTCTTCCTGTGTAAAGCGTAACATTTTTTTGGGATCAACATTAATTTAACAGACGATGGTCGATGAGTAACCGTCGTCTAACAGACAACCCCCCCCCCCACACACACACACACACACACACGCCGCACCGCCGCCACCCTCCGTTCTTCAATCCCAGCAGGCATTGATTTCTTGGCACCGGAGCGAGTGAATACATCAAACAACAGATGAACGTATACGAGCGACGAGAACGACTCGAGAGACGCAGCATCCAGCTCACATCTGTCGGCTTCTACCTTCAGCCATATCACAGCAGACGACTCACAGCCCTTTATTTACCTGCTTTTTTTCCCCAAGTTTGACACTGTATACATTCATTTTTATACAGAAAAGGCATTTTTAAAGGATTTTAATTCTCTTCCAAATTCACTTTGAGTTGACATTTTCTCAGAAAATAATAATACTAAGAAATAAAGTGGACTGTGCATGTGGTTATCTAATCTAACACAGACAGTGTTCTGCATTTTAACATCCACTCTGAGCCAAACACACACTGGTGTTACCGAGTGTTTAGCTTTCAAAATCTACTTTTTCAAAGTGTTTTCAAAGTTGTCTAACATCACGTGCAGATATTTAACATTTTGGTTGAATATTTAACTGGTCACAAAGTCAATACTTTACTGTACTACTAATACTACTTTTACATAAATCAATACTGTTGGTGATTTCCTACATTTCCCAGAATGCTTTTGAGCAACTGTTGCAAACTTCAGTTCAACTCTCAGTGAAAGGTGGCTGCAGGTTTCCTGAGCCTTGAGGGGAGTAAAAGTTGTTTGTGTAGTGTAAACTGATCTATTTACTGCTCATATGGCAGTGAAACTGGTACATGTTATAGAGACTGAGTGTGGATTTTTAACAAATAAAAAAAAATACATAAAATATGATAATTAACAAGATAGAATTTAAACTACCTTCCAAACGTTTCCTTTTTTAACTGAAGACTATAGAAGACATAATGAATGTCATTTAGGTAATGTAATTTCATTCTAAGCAGGGTTTGAGTCTGTACCGCTACTGGACAAAATTAACTTTGTCGATTCATTCACAAGTCGCTACATAATAAAGAGCACCTGATGTTCACGTGTGTTGTCATTTTGTCATCATCAGATATTGACGCCTGGCAGCTCAGCGACTGCAGAGGGAAACTGAGGAGCTAAAGTTTGAGACCACCTCAAAAACCCATGCAAACGGGATGAGGAGAGCTTTTAATTATAGAGGTTGTTTTTATGAACCTTTTATTTTTCTTTCACAGACAGTTCGGACAAAGTTTCTATTCATGTGACCTCCTCCCTCACGCACAGCCCTGTTTTTAACATTTAGCAAAATGACCCAATGAGCTGCTGTGGGCTGCTTTTTCTCAGTAGCTTCTCTACGTCTTTTTTTTTTTTCATCATAGACGCTTCAGGCCTGCTTTACATTCATCTGGGCCTCCGACCATTGTACGCACAACCTCCACCTTTCACGAGAAGTCGCGCCGTATGGCTCGGTGCCATTCTGACACACAGACACACCACTGATTTCCACCCGAACCATTAACTCATTTATTTAGATTCAGTTTAGATCACCATTTATCTCACTCCTTATTATCACGGTCACAATGTTAAATCATTTATTCTCTTGGCAGTGAAACTTAAATATCTACATATGAAGAGTCTAAACGTTGGTAGAAAACCAGCTAACAGAAAACAGAGGCATCTTTATTGCTTCATGTGCTTCTTAACCGTTTTCTCTGGTGAGGCCCATCGCCTCATAAATATCCAAAAATCATTAATTGCTTCTTTACTTACACCAGAAAGAACACCACAATTATTATATAGTTTACATGCTATATGTAAATGTATTTGCATGCATGCTGTTGGCCTGTAATATACCATTGGGACACGGTTAGAGAGTCTCTGGTTAAAACCATTTATCCCCAAAATATCAACATTCAGGAACTGAAGCTTGCTGTCAGTTTGGTGGCAATGAATATTTCAAAAAGGCGACTTCCTCGACCCTTCAGAGAGGATACATGCATCTGATAATGTGTGACGGAGTTTTGTTCACTGACGCTGTTGGACTACGAAAAACATGTCCAAGTAAAAAGGCATTTTTCTATCAACACTGTAGTTGCTTGTATGTGTCACAGTTCATTTGTTCCTGTGGTTCTGAAGTAGATGGATTAAAATTCAGCAGCAGCCATGACACTTGTTCCCTGTTCATGTGAATGAGACCCAGAGACCCCCCCCTCAGCTTTCATTATCCAACACCCCACCCCCCCACCCCCATCCCATCCCATCCCATCACACACACACACACTCTTTCACCCCTCCTCCACCCTGGAATCAATAGACAAACAACACAAACAACAACGAGGCGACAAACAGGGCGACATCGCCAAACCCTCCAAACAGCAGGACTCCTACAGGAGACCTACGAAACGTCAAATTCACATCCTGAAGCAGCGTGGTGCGTTTGTGGCGCTGCAGAAAAGGGGAAAAAATCTTGCTCAAGGTGTCTTAGATGGAGAATGGAGATTTAAAAAAAAAAAAAAAAAAAAACTCCTTCCTTTGTTTTTCGGGAATTTTATTTGATTGCTATTTCTATATTTCCTTTCACGATGCTTCGGTTTCGGGAAGAAAAACGTCGCAGATTTGCAGCATGGAGTGTGTACGCGGCGCGAGTGTGTCGGTGTGTGTTTCCTACGTGTGGATGTGTGTTGGTCTCAGACAAAACAGGGCTGCTGAAATGCGGCAGGCACTGCAGATTTTTGTTGGCTGGCTGACAGCGCCGTGCCGGTGCCAAGCCCCGACGGCGGAAACGACTAAAAGACGCATAAGGCTGGCATTAGAGCCCCAAATCTTCTCTCCCCCTCCGTCCCTCCTTCTCTTTTCTCCTTCTCTTTTCTCGCTCCGTGGCACGGCGTTTACTTTGGTCGGGGTCTGACTCGATTTGGCAACATTCACACCAATCCGTGAATTTATCAATCTGTCTTTATTTCGCTCTGATCTGATGGGAGGGGAGGGGGGGTAGAAAACATGGCACCTGAAACACCTCAGGAGGTTTGAGTAGACTGCCGCGTTGACGTGTTTTTTTTTTCATTTCTTTTTTCTTTTTTAGAAATCACCTTGTTTTGTGCTCCAGTTGAACCCCCCGTCCTCCTTTTATAACTGCCGCCGAATGAGAATTTTGGCGGATTTGATTCTTTCCAGGGTTTATATTTTCTCTTCCATATCTGCTGCCTTTGTCTTGAGGATTTCGGGCAACACTTCCACAAAAACCTCGGACACAATAGCATCTGGAGTTACATCCATGAGGCACTGAGCCCATGTTCCTCCTAAAACCTAAAACAAATGAAGAAAAACAGCATACTCCAATTATGCTCCCAAGACAATAAAACACAGCAAAAAGGAAAAAAAAAAAATCTCCTGTAAAACATTCAGGATTACCTAAAACTAAAAGCCCGATTCTGTGTTTGGAGTCCATTATTGATGGAACAATATTTAGCTGCAGAGTAAACAAAGGCGGGATGCTCCAGTCGTAGCTGTAAATTGTGTTTGGGCTTTGTTCGGCAGACAGATGACGACTGCTAATGTTGAATTAAAAAGGTTCTTAGAGGTGGATTTAACACGTTTCCTCTTGTCTTCGGGGTTGAGACGGAAGGCGAGCGACGCAGGGAGACAAAGAGAGAGGTAGCAACGAGAGAAAAGGTGTGAAATTCTGAATTAGCAGCACAATATGGAAGTATTAAAGTGCAGCGCACTGAGCGGTGAGAGCTGCACGGCAGAGTGTTGTTCACTGACTGTCTGACTAAATAAAGACGCGATGTTCAGGCTCACAAGGTTTTCATGTGTCACAAAGGAACAGGCCGGGAAACAAACCGAACGTTTAACACCAACATGGCTCATTTTAATGGTATAAAAAAAGCTGCGTGTCTCACTCTCACACTCACCACTAAAAATATTAAAATATCACCCGTGTTGATGTGAATTATAGACACAGCTTTCTTAACCCTTTATGTCATTGGGGGCTTTCTTACTCAGTTTTCACTTCCTTTATTTTTGCTTTAGCAGAGTTGCTACACGTCCACATGTCCACACATGTTCTAGGACAGTTTTAAAAACAATATAAACAGTCTTACTGAAAGTGTCTGAGTTGGTCCACAGGTTTTAACATGGTATTTATCTGTATGAATACACAGAGGAGAGTGTCAGTGATAAGTGTCGCAGATTTAACACCATGCTGGTAGGAAATTCTGATGCTAATGTAAAAAAAAAAAAAAATGATGGCAGTATAAAAATGAAAAAAAAAGATGAAATTACTGGATTTTGTCAGTCTACTAGTATTTTTCTGACTTTTATTTGGGATTTTTATGTTCTTTATTTGGAAAGTACAGTTCCAACACAACATGTTGAGGGTCACAAAAAGGAAGTATAATGATGCCATGGTGTCAGTGAGTTAGTTGTATAGTTATTTTTTTATTTTTTATTTTTTTAGTCTAATTACATTTTGTCACATTTACACAATGAAAACTCACGTCATGTTAGCTGTTAGCAGTTCCTGTTTGCTCTGTAACCATGGATACTCTCGCCCGATTACTTTGACACTGAAGAAAACTTCTGAACAAGATTATTCTCCGGCAACTTCTGGAATTATTATTTCTTAGCAAATTTGTAAAAGTTTATGTGTCGGTGTTGCTGAATTTTGCATAAATCAAGACCCTGAGTAAAGTAATGTGATATTATGTCACTAATTGTGTCATCTGGCTTCATTTCATTCTAAATTTTGACCTTGTTTTGAACATAGCATTGGTTTTCAGGCAGGAACAGCCAAACCAGAGCTAACGGTGCTAATGGAGCTAACAGATCTAACACATCAATAGAGCAAAATGCGTAACACAGGAAACAGAGCAAATGGTGCTCAGGAAGCTAATAGTGCAACAAATCTATGAGAGCTAGCACAGCTATCACGTCTTTAAGATAAAGTGTCAATTTATGCAAAGCTGCAACAAGAAAGTTTTGATTTGACAGTTTAAAGGCGGAAAATCGTTAATGAAGTCCTTCATTTGAACAATAAACCTAAAGAGTCTTGTTTTCTTTTTCAATTTTTCTGTTTTGTGTCAGTGTTTTTCTGCCTCGTTCAACCTCTGTCTCTCCCTTTGTCAGGGAGGTGAGGAAGAGGAGGAGGAGGGGGAGGAGGGGTGACCCAGGAGAGATGGATGATGGGTCAGGTGCTGTCAGACTGGAGGTGTCAAAGGTCAAAG
The DNA here is from genome assembly GCF_017976325.1 of Chelmon rostratus. Taxonomy (NCBI): domain Eukaryota; kingdom Metazoa; phylum Chordata; class Actinopteri; order Chaetodontiformes; family Chaetodontidae; genus Chelmon; species Chelmon rostratus. Next base: position 3,673,740 of record NC_055676.1, on the reverse strand, counting down.
GATCCTGTGGTTCAGCATCACACTCTTATTTTCTCCTGTCACTGTCATGGCTGTCTGTCTCTGATCATTTCTCCTCCTCTCCTTCTCTCCTTTGCTGAAACGATTTTTCCTTTTCACCTCCTCTGTTCATCCTTTGCTTCTCTCTTCCTGACTTACACTCCATTTAGTTTTTCCCACTGCTTTACAGTGTACAGGAAAAAAGAAAGCTTTTACTACTGATTTTCTAAAAATCGACTAGAATAATAGAATCTTATGAAAGTGACCTTTATTATGAGTATTTGGCCTCATGTTGAACAACAGGTTTCAGTAGGAAATAGAGGTCTATTAAACGAACTGATCCTGGACCTGAGTGGTGGTAGGGTACACTTGTATTGCCAGATCATATCAGGACTCTTTGTTGAAAAAGTATTCATGCATGATTGGTTCAGGTTGGATTTCCACGTTCCTGTTCGGGATCAGGTCCAAACTTCTAGACCCATGAAAGACCTCGACTTTGAACTGACTTCATGAGTATGAAATATGACATTTTCCCCTCCACATGTTCCTCTTCCTCCCCCGTTTTCTCTCTCCTGACATCAATGACAGACCTATTCTTCCTCTTCCTCCACCCTGACACCCAACTAAATACCTGTATTTAGACAAAGGGGGCAGCGTCTGAACACCTGGACGGCTGTAATATGAGGGCCATCGCCGCAGAGCTGGGAGCTGCATCGCATTGCTGATGTGCTCTGTGTGATTTCAGCGCGACCACCTGGCTGCAGAATAATGACATATCTGCTCCCACACACTGTTCAGGAGCCGGTGATCAGAGCGGCTCCATCGCAGCAGGGCACGCCCCGCCTGACATCACACGACGAGGGAGACGGGAGGAGGGTGGAAATAGACGGACGGCGGGAGGAAGGACGGAGACGGAGGAGGGAGGAGAGACGAGCCATCTGAGCACCTATGTAGAAACTCAGAGATGACAGTCACCTGCTTTCTTTAACGAAGTCGGGGAAAAGAGAAAAATGTGAAAAGTTAATACCCACATCAGCTATGATAACAAGAAGAGGAGCACTGCGGGCTCCATTAAGCTTTATTAAAATTCATTCACCACAGGTCAGAAATGAAAATGAGCAGCAAACAGCTCTTATACGCTCAGACTCTCGAACACAGCGATGACAAGATTTCATTGCCATCTGCTGAAAGGCAAAGAAACAAAAAGTGCTGCAATCATAGAATCTCTCATGGCTCAGACATGATCAACAGAATAGGCTACTTGAGAATAAAACAATGAATCACGTCAACCAAATGATGTTAAAAGGGCAGATCAGCTCAACCAAAAATCTTTGCACGCCACAATTATTCTTTTGTGCATCTACCATTAATGCTATGTTAATGTTATACTGTTCAGACTGCAATGAAAGTGCTCATGTCAGCCTCCTACTATAAGAGAGCTATAATATCTCCCACTTGACCATAAGAACAAGAGAAGTGTGGATAGACTTTTGGCAAAATGGCTTTAAAACCACCATCGCTGGCAGCTGCATAGGCCTACACATCAATAAAGCTCATTTAAAAGAAGCAACACGCTGCTCTCATCTGGTTTAACTTACAAATACGTAACAAGAAACAACAAATGGCTAGTTTGGACTTAATGTTCCTGTTTCCGAAGGTGCAGAAGGTCAAATTCCAGCTGAAAGCCTCCAGCAAGCTGCTAACATTAGCTATCAGCCATCTGATGTTTATCTGCAAATCAACCAGCTTTCAACTCGCAGCATTCGGTCTCCGTGAATATCTCATCCTGCTTATTCTTAGTCTTATTTAGTTAGCAGGTAAGCTGATAACTGGAGCTGGAGCTGAGTGAGGTAGCCTCAAGCGCTCCACATACACAGCTACGAGTGGCTGAATATTAGAAACAACTTGGGCAACATGGAGTGGACGAGCCGGCTAAACAGACTGAACCGCCACCTTTTCATACATTATCCACTTCAATAACATCCTGTTCATGCTAACTGTAAGTCCACTCACAGCAACCTGTACAGCTGCACAGGTCTCGTCAAAATGTTCCTGTTGCTATTTTTCCGGCCCCGGCGCCAGAAGATGACCTCCCTGTTCTTAATGCTGCCTACAAAGCTCTGATTGGTTGGGAAACAGGCGTCAATGCGCACAACAGCAGCCCGACGAATCGCTGAAAAACAAGCACAGGTGTGGAACCAGCTACTGGTTTTATTAAGTCCAAATGCAAAGCAAGATCCAAAGTGCACTATTTGACCAAAACCAGAATGTGTCCTCGGACAGACTATCATTATCACATCTTTGGTGGGAGCTGACCCACACAGCGGTGTCACAGCCTTGCTCCACGTACTGAGGTAAAGCGGTTTTGAACCGGTCACCCTGGCAGGTTTGGGGCGGTTTAACACTAACAGCATGGTTTTTCAGCTCTTTGTCAGCTCGGCTCCCATTCAGTGTGTGCCAGCAGAGATGCTGCCCGCTGCTTTCACATGGCACTGCCCTGGAAGCGTGGGAAAAAAAAGGGAAAAGCTACCACTTTACCCTCGTCTGCTGCCATGGAAACCAACCAACGGTCGGGACATTAAGGCAGTGATATGCAGGGAAACTTTGTGGGCCACTGTGGCAGCCTGGCTGCTCTACTTTAGTTTTTTCTCTGAGGTTGCCTGCTCTCTGCGCCCATTTCCTCCTTTAGTTCTCTCTTTATTTTCAAGCCTTTTGCTCCTCACCCTGGTGCTTCTCCATCATGGAGGTCAGTCTGCTCTGTGTGAGATGATGGAAGGCGAGTGTAAACACGGTGTAAACGCTTGTCTTGTTGATGGATTTGTCTCTTTTTTTTGTTTATTTATAATTGTTTACTTTTTATTTAGAAACTTTTATCTAAAAATCCATTCATCATCGCCTCGAATAGAGAAGGAAATAATGCCAAACTGGTTCACTGGAGATTTATTCATTATTTTTCCCCTACTTGTTTTATATATTCAACTATTTTATTTCTGAATCATTAGTTGTTAATCTTTTTATATTAATCTAATAATTATTTTACATATCGTGTAAAATGATTTAAAATGCTGGAAAATGTCCCGCACAGTTTCCCAGCACAAATCCTCACATTTGAGAAGACAGAACCACAGAATATGTGGTGCTTTTTCTGATGAATGATGATCATGAAGGTTGCTGTCAATTCATTTTTTTTGGTGGGCTAATTGCTTAATTAACACATTTTTTTGTTCTATCATATTGGATCTAACATCAGGGGACTTGTTTTATTCTCATAATTCATTGGATTTGAACAAATCCACTATAGAAATATCAAAATGAAAGAGAAATCAAGTCGAAGTCAAGTCGGTGCAGTAATCAATTGTCCGTGATCGATCTCCTCTTTTTGGTTTCTGTATGCAAATCCTTCTTTTTCGTTTATTCATGTGTTCAAATGGATCCCCAGCCAGCGCCCGTCTCTTATAATTATACTGTGTGTGTGTGTGTGTGTGGCAGGGGAGCAGGTGATTGGTTGGCAACAGCTGGAGACAGAAAGGAGAACACAGCTGCAGGGGGAGAGGAGAGGAGAGAAGCAGGAAAGGAGAGAAGAGAAGAGAAGAGAAGAGAAGAGAAGAGAAGAGAAGAGAAGAGAAGAGAAGAGAAGAGAAGAGAAGAGAAGAGAAGAGAAGAGAAGAGAAGAGAAGCAGGAAAGGGGAGAAGAGAAGAGAAGAGAAGAGAAAAGAAGAGAAGCAGGAAAGGAGAGGAGAGAGGAGGAGAGGAGGAAACAGGAGAGCCGTGAGGAAACTAACTTCAGCACCTCTTCTTTAGACATAGTCTAGACTGCAGTTCACAGCTCATATGATACAATTCAGTTCAGCTACAATTAATCATTAATTCAGCTCTTACTCAGGATTTGTTTCCACTTGTTCTGTGTTGGTTTTGATTAATAAAATGAAAAAAAAAAAAAAAAGCTCTGCTGACATTATTAAACATGGTCAGTGACACACTGAGTAACCTTTAGGCCACTCCCTGAGGAACAGGAACTTCAGACTGAAATACTGCAGGCTGGCTTCAGGGTCAGCTGACACAGTGTTTTTTTCCTTTTCGAGATGATCACTGTGCCGTGACTTGGTCAAGAGACATGATGACCACATGTTGGATCAGACCAATCATAACTTGCCATCTTTCAAATTCCAGGTATTTTTGTGGGGACATCAAGATGTGTCGGTTGCCTTCCCCTATGACACATGGGTGCGACTCAACTGTCGTGTCCAATGCTAGTTGTTGCTCCTGGTCTAGCCTGGCCAGTACTGGGCTGATAACATGTAAAGTAATACTGACGTCTCCTGCAGAATTTGGGTCTGATCTACTGATGTAGCTGCATCAGGAAGTCCGGTATGAGCAAAAGATCTGTGAGTTTAAAGGCTGCCCAGTGGTTTATAATGCTATGGGAAGGGATTCTATAACTCTGTAAAGTGACTGTGGTGGTCAGGTTAAATGCTGTAAGTCTTTCACTTTAAAAAACACTATGAATAATAAAAATAACCAGTAAAGAGTGTGTTTCTGTGCTGTGATGCAGATGACAGTGTTGTAGCAGACTAACAGTCCCAGTTCTCTCAGAGACCCCCGTAAAGAATGTCCTCATGGGTATTATGATTTTCCCAACATGTGCTGTCTGAGAGGTTTCTACATGAGATGTTATCATAAAGGAGGCATTAAAAACACCAATGAGCTCATGACACAACAGATTTTGCACAGCAGCTTCACCTCTCCTGTTCTACTGTCCGTTTATGGATTTTAATCGTCTGTTACTGATTCCTGTGTTTCTGTATCAAACTGCTGCATTGTGCTTAATCCATGACACAGTTTGAACAAAAAGCAGAAGGACTGCCAGCATACAGACAAATTGCGCAGCGCAGGAATTAAAGCACCTTCTAATATTAACAGACAATCACTGTCTCTTGTCTTGCGTCTTTGTTCCTGCTTTTCATTCACTTCACTTCGCACTCAAAGGGACACAGGAAGGATGAGGAGACATCCTGTTCCTGTACCCTGCTCCTTTCTCCTCCACGAAGCTCCGCTCTGTTCGGCGTTTTGTTCCTGATAATGAATCTGATGATGATGGGGACGATGCCAGGGATAACTGAGGGGTTTGTGCTGAGTGAAAGGGGGGAAAAACGAATCTGTCCAAGCTGTTTTTCCATGTCTGAAAAGCAGGAAGAGGCTCGCTCAGATCTGTGCACTGATTGGCTGGCAGGGAGGTAGGAGGAGGTTTCCAATCCTGATCAGCATCATGACGTGATCCTTAGGGTTCCTTCTAGTTCACTGAGACCCTGAAATCTCATCAGACCTGAATAAAACTTGATATTCTCCATATTATATAGTCCATATTTTTCTAAATTACACAATGACTAAAATTTTCAAGCAATTCTGCAAAAAGTGAACGTCTGTGAGTTCTCAGTGAACGCCCGCAGGTTCACCTGACATCTCACAGTCATCTTACAGCCTGACAAACGCCACATTGTTGCTTCATGCTTTGCTGTTAAGGACAGTCCAACCATGTGATGCAGCGTGGTGCGTGATGGACATCAGCATGGCAAGCTGACAAATAGCCGGGAAATGGGAAAAATATATTTTTTTAAATTAGAACATTTAGAACATGTGAGATTATATTTAGAAAATCTGTCGTCCTACAGTTTGCTTTTTTGAAACATGTGCAGCAGCTGTGTGGAAGGCACTGAGCATGTTGGAATTAACAACCACATTCAATAGTTTTGGTGAAATGCAGGGGGCCATTATCTCCTGAAGAGTCCATCCACAACCTCACACCAGGCGAGAGTCCTGTTTTTGAGAGCTTTGCTTTTTAACTTTCCTTTAACTTTCCTTTGTTTACACTTTGAATTCAAGAACTGTCAATGATCACTTTCATGATGCTGTTTGCAGACGATGAACTTGGTATTTCACAATCCTCGCAGACACAGTGAAGTTTAAGCTGCATGCAAAATGAATATGTTCAAAATATGACCAATGGTGTGTTCAGACCACCAGCGACAAAGCAACAGGCCACAAGTCATTTTCAATGGAAGCTGGAACATGAAGGCACTAACCTATTCTAGCCATTCGCCAGTTCCCAGTGCTGTTTAACCCTATGCTCTTTATTTTACTGTGAAATTAACCCAAAAACATTTTAAATGCACAATGGCTAGCTGTGGTGACGTTAGTGTGCTGTTCAGCTAGCTGACGCTACGCGGTAAAAGATAAATGATAGCTTTCTCCGCAGGTGCTCTCAACTGGCGACCCACGCTGGCAGACACGCGCAAGCCTGTGACATCAGCGGCGACTTGGCGACAAATCGACGGCCATGCTCCGTCGATTTGTAGCTTTGTCGCTCCTCGTGTGAAAATACAATAAGAGAGTGTGTGTTCGGGGGGCATGCTAGGGCTGAATCTTCTTCATGATCCCTCATCCCACAGCCGAAAGCATCAGCAGCCATCATCCAAGACACACACACACACACACACACACACACACACACATTGATACAGCGAGCAGCAAGCTAGCGCTTAAAGCAAAACTGGGCTTCCATGGCCATCCATTATCACTGACAAGCTAAATGTACCATGGTACACCATATGGTACAGAGAGAGAGAGAGAGAGAGAGAGGAAGATAGAGCGAGAGAGAGACTAAAGACTGAGAGAACGAGGGAGAACTGAAAGAGTGAGAAAAGAGAGAAAAAGAAGACAGAAAAGATGGAGGATGGGGTGCATTACAATTACGGTGTGTTTTTTTAATGCTGCATTTATCTCTGTGTTCTTTGTAAGTAATAATCTGCACACCAGTGAATGGCTGAACGGATTTTATCATGAACAAACGTGTGTGTTACTTCCTTATTTCCTTTCTTTGTCCTTTTTAACATCATGAGATCTTTTTTCAGATTTTCTAGCTTCACCATTGCCTGTAAAAACTTTCACTGTGTCTGATTTCAGGCTCTGCGTCAATTATATGTCGCTATGGTTCAGAGAGACAGCCCCCAAAACACGCCCGAAAAGACAGCTTTGATTAGCCACCAAAACAAACTTTCTTTTTCATTTGTTTTGCACATTTAACTTTGCAATTATAATGTGACTGTAAATGGACAGAATATGATGGAGGCCTCATATTCTGTGGCCTTCTTCTTTCTTCATGTCCTAACCTGTGTTTTCATGCTCAGGTTAGTGGTGGACACTAATGGCAGTGCTGAAACGTTAAAACTCTGTTATTCTGTATTTTACCATAACGCCACGTTCCAGTCCTATCGGAATTATGAGCTTCTGACATGTAAATAGTGTTCACATCAACTCCAAAGTCACTCCTCATACGATCAACTCTCCTGTCACACTTGATCACTTGAACGCTTGTAAACTAACACGGGAATCTTTTCCCACCTCGGCCACCTATCCCATAACCCACGGGTTCCACGAGACAGTCCTCTCCAGCCAATCACGGAACAGACCTGGACCTCCCGCTGAATTTCAAACACAGCAGCTCGAAGAGAAAATCAGACACACACACACACACATGCACAGACAGAGCTGGTGAGGCTGTTACCTAAAAGCTTGCCACAGGAAACATCTGTTCAGACAAAACAGACACATTCAGTTTAGACAAAACCACAAAGAGGGCGATACACAGACACACACACACACACACACACGGTTACAGTCATAGATACAGTAATGCATTAACTGTGACACTCAATAATCCCAGATTAAATTAACCATTCAGAGACAATACTTCTGTCATTGTGATGTAACAGTTTAGAGTTTTAAAGATTTCATTCATTTCTGATGGCAAAAACACGTCAGCCAATCAAAATCTGACAAAGAACAGTACATAGAGGAGTATGTAGTGATATGATCATTCAGTCATGTGTTAGAGGAACACACAGATTCTGTTCCACATAGAGAAGCTCAGAGGACAGCAGGGAGTTTTCCAGTTCCCTCAGTGTGTCTGACAACCATTTACAGACGCTTCCTTATCCTCCACTGAAGTTCTGTATAAACTATTCAATCAATAAATATGCCTCTGATGTCAGAGGTCAAAGGTCAGTTACAGAGCAGCGCCTCCACAAGGAGGTAGAGTGTCAGTGTCAAAGGCACTGCAGCAAGAACATATAACTAATGTCCAGAGAAGGATGCAATGAAAGGGCAGAAACAAAGGAGGGAGAGGAATGAGGGAATAGAGGAAATGAATGAGTGATGAAAAAAGAGGGCAGGAGGAAGAAATGGAGGGAAGGAGAGAGGAACAAAAAAGCACAGAGAAGGGAGCGAAGGAGAAAAGGATGTAGGAAGGCAAGGAGGGAGTAAAGAGGGGATGAAGAAGTGGGAGAGCGATGCAAGAGTAAACAAAGGAATGATGCAGGCAGGAGGAGAAAAATGAAGGAAGGAAGATGAAAGAAAGAAGAAGGCAAGCAAATGATAGAAAGATCAATAGCGAATAGATAAAGAGAGAGAGACTAATACACAAGGCACGCTCACAGACCTTAACCCCACCCAGTCCTCTGTATTCAATGTTCTAGGGAGGAAAAATTCAACGTCCCAACCAAGTGACCCAAAGCATCAGTCAATGCATGTATTAAAAAAAACTGCATCCAAGATGTGCCAAAATCAACAAAACCAATACACACACGCACACACACACACACACACACACACACACACACACACACAGGACACGTCATGTTTTCACTTTTCACCATCCAAATGTTGAGTTCTTTTGAACAAACGACTGGTTTGTTTCAACATTTTCACTTTTTTTTGTATTCTTCTGTTCAGTCTTTCTGGATACCTCTCTTTCCAGGGTTCACACACAGACACGCACACACACACACAACGTAACACACACTCACACACAGAGCCAGTTTCACAACAAAGACAGAGACTGTGCCATGCTGCTGCAGAGGGGGCAGTGCCACGTTGGCAAAGCCCAGGGGGCAACTGCTATCTCGTGCCAACACTTCACACACACACAAACACACACACACAGGCGCGCGCACACACACACACACACACACACAGAACATATCAGTATTCCAGCATCGTTGCAGAGTCGGCTCCTTCGCCTGCTTTGTGTGGCTTCATGTTCGACAGTCTGCATGTTTTTCTGCAGAAACTATGTTCAAATGTTAACATGATTCACCAGCTCAAACACACCTGCATGAACACATTTCTGCACCATCACTGCTACGTGTGTGTTTTCAGGACTAAAATGTAACTGGAAAGCGAGGAGCCCCCAGCCTTTGTTTGTCAGTAGTCTAAAGGACTAATTCCACATTTTACAAAGACATTTAGCTTGTGATCACGCCATAGATTGGATAATTACAAGACGCTCTACATTAAATACATATAAATAAATATAAATTCATATTAGTAGTTAAAATAGTGAGAGAAGATGCTGCACTATTTTTCATCAAAACATCATGAAATTACAGGGATTACTACTGTGCATATCATTCGTGTTAAAAGTTCATGACATGTATTTTTGACAATTCAGTCAACTTTGAACAGACATTAGCAGGAGGTTGAAGCCGACGTACAAATTGCACTTTGCAGAGATTATCCTGCTTTAACCTGAACGAAAGCATCTAATCTGTAGTTTTATTCTTCCTATGGATTAATGTGCACTCTCCCTCTCTTTCTCTCTCTTTGTCTCGTGTCCACTGAACTGGACATCTATGACTGTAATGCTGCTGATTGTGTTTCAATGTCGCGAACGTGTATTTTATAGAGAGTTTTTGAAGATACATAAAGATTGTTTAAGCATGCATCCTCGCATATTTAAAAAATGCATTTAAACCATGGCATGGATTCTTGTTGCAATAGACACCTAAGACTGATGCACTGTACACACGGAGCACAAATTCAAAGAGGTAGATTTAGTGCTAGGTTACTCGTTGAAATGATTAGAACGCACAGACTACCTTATTTGGGGGCTTTTCAGAGATGGGTAAAGTTGCCAAAAATTACTCAGGTAAAGTAGATAAAAATCTCACTAAAACCTTCAGTTTACTTCAAAAATTCCTTAACTGATATAGAGTGGATACACTCTAAATCTATAAATTAAGGACTGAAGACATAAAACAAACCGATCAAGTATGGAGGACTTCTCCAAACACCACAGTGATGGACACAACGAGCACACGTTAACTACCCAAGCATCGGGACACGAGCAGCAGCGCTGCAGCTTCAGCTGACATCATGTTGCTGAATATTGTTATTACAGAAGCTGAAGACAATTACAAGCTGCTGCAGAGTGAAGAGCAAAATATCACTATTAGCTGTGTTCAGGTGCCAAACCACAGATACTGCTATCTGTCACTATCATCTGCAAGAAAGATACACACACACACGCACGCACGCACACACACACACACATGTACACACACACACAGAGTGATAAGCTCTTACAGAAGCTCTGACTCTACGGTTTCACAGGTGTGCAGCAGCATTCCCTAAAGGAACATCTCTCTCTCCCCCTTACACACACATATATGCACGCAAGCACACACACACACACACATGCACACACACCCACATCTGACTTTTACATGACTATACATACCGATTAACAAAATACATATCAATTCAGAAAAACCCCACCTAGCTGAAATTAAAAACTTGTCCATGCTATAAACAATGAAGTTGAAAATTAAGGCTGTTGGAGTGACATCATGCCATCGTGAAACATGCTTCTCCTTCTTCTTCTTCTTTTTCTTGTTTCACCATCAGTGTAATGCTGCCACCCATGGCTACAGAAACAAGGACACCACCTGACAGAAGTGTGGGTGGAGGACAGCTCATTAAATAAGCACAACACATATTAAGCTAGAGGATAAAAACTAGTGGCCAAAATCAGCTTCAGGTGACAAAGAAGCTGCAATAGCGTTTGCTCTAAGCAGCTACGGAACATGTTTCGAAGAAACACATCAACACGTCCAATGAATTTAGCTGGGCTGGTAGCTAGCGAGGGAGCTCCCACGCTTAATCCTGTCTAGATTGCTTGACTGTTGACTGGTGTCAGTGAGCACGTAACAACAGACATATTTGAATGATTCAACACATTTGAAGAAAGCTATGCAGTGGACAGAAAAAACAAAACACATGCAGAGACGGTGGAAGTGCTGTATGCAGTCCCTGCAGCCTGCACCAATAAGTCAGGACACAGTGTGTGTAGCCTCACAAGCAAAACCAGAGGCCAAAAAGTCCACATGAGGATCTGTTTCCAGCCACTCAGCAGGTATTTAGCAGGTAGCAGGTAAGGATTGATCCGTCTCCTCTGAAAATCAATACTTCAAGATAAAAGTATCACAGTAACAATACTTTTAGCTGCTCGCCGCTCATTCCTCTCATCCCTCTGTCTCTCTCCATTCATGATTTTTTCCATATCCTTTCTTTACCTCTCTTACATATTTTTCTGTAACTTTCCGCATCAGTGCTGGCCTGTGGTTTCCTTCCTCCTCATCCCTCTATTCTCTCGCTCCCTCTCCTCGTCCCTGTTTATCCGTCTCTCTCTCTTGCCGCCTGTCTTCCTTTCATCTTTCACCATCTGCCTTCCTCCATCTCCATTTTCCTCTCTTTCCCCTCTCTCCCTCTCTCTTCTTGTCTGTCCCTCCACATCTCTCACCCCTCCCTCTCGCCTCCCCAAAAACTTGGCAGTGATCCCCATCGTGTTTTTTTTTTTTTTTTTTCACTTCTCGTTTGGGGGATTGCGAATGAATGCGATCCAATCTAGACCTCGGCTAAGAGACATGAATTTTCATTAATTACAACCTTGTCAGCAAAAGCATTATGGGAGCTGAATATGAAAATGCTAATGAGGGGAGCTCATTTGCATATTTTTCTTTGTTGGAATGTCATTAATTATTACGTTTTATGATGATGAATGCAGCTGTCGATGGCTGGCCCTCCATGCCTAATTAGCTATCAGAAAATCCTCCGATCAAAAAAATGGATAGGGATCCCAAACTTTACTTTTCATTTCACACCTCTTTCACTTACTCTCCTTTCACTCTACCACTGGTGTTTTCTAGCCTTTTTTCTTTTCTATTATTTCACAGCAATATAACTTAACACCATCTCACCTTCTTTTTTTCTTTGTCTCTCATTCTAATTTTGTTCAGTCTCACTCTATTAGTTCCGTCCCTTTTTGTTTTATTACTTAGATTGCTTCTTGACCTTTAACCCTACCTATTATTCCTAGCCTTTTAAGTCCTTAAGGTGGCGCTCCTTTAGCCAGGAAACAGGTCTCCATTAAAGCTCCTGGATGCATTTTAACTCTTTTTTTTAGATCTAGTCTTGCTCAGTTAACCCGTGTCCCTCTTATTACTAGCTTCTTTAGTGTTAGTCTTTTAGTTTTGGCCCTTCACTTCTGACTCATTTAGCCGTAGCCCCTATAGTCGTGCTTTCTTACACCCAACCAAATAATTAATTTCTATCTAGCTATCCTGTAGCTCCAATTACACAGTCTCAGGTCCTTGTGTCTCGTTTATTTAGCTAAAATTTGTCCTGCAAAATTTAACCTAATTACTTACGAGAACTGGGTCCTTCAGTCAAAGTGTTAGCTTACGTGTTAGCTACCTGGGTAGCAGGGCAGTTCTTGTTAAGCAACTAGCAAAGCAAAAATTCCAGTTTGCTAATCAGCCGTGTTTGTAATAACACAGTTGGCTGATCCAATTATCTCTTGATGATCGCACTAAACCAATCAGATGGATCACTGGTTAAATGATCAGTTACTAGTAAGAAATGAACTACCTCTGTTCAGGTCTGATGAGACGGGAAAGTTTGAAATTTGGACGGACCATCAGCTGATCAGCTGATCACAGCTACTGAGGTCCTCCAATGGGGTTACATCACCTGAACGTTTGGTAATACTGCTCATCTCTGTCCTCACCTCTGTCTTTGTGTTGTTCCTTCCATCTCTTTTTCCATTGTCTAAAAAGTGTAACAATGAAGACTTAACAAATCCCCCCTCCAAAAAACCCACAAATGAACACCCCCCCACCCCCAAACTTGGCTTAATGAATGCCAGGCTTAATTAGAGCACCATGATGTCAGAGGCATTAATTATCAGTTGGCTTCCTTTCACAAAACACAGTCTCTCATTCTGTCTCTCCCTCCCTGTCTGTCTCTCTGTCTTTGTCTCTGTCTGTCTCTCTGACTTTCTCTTGCATCTGTTTTTCTTCATGCCACTCTTTATGTCTTATGTTTCTAGGTTTAAGCTGAGCTTCCAGTCTCTTGTTTAAGTCACACCTTCTCTTTTAAGATATTACACCACGTATCTGATTTGCAACAATGTGACATCAGTCTGAATTCATGTGACTTTTACAAAGCTATAACATGTGTACTGCTAATACATGCTGCCAGGGAAATAAGAAGGGTTTTTGACTTCATCAGTGGAGACATACAAGTGTAATCACATTTGTGACATTTTTAAGACCATTTGCTATTGCAGAAAATGGTCTCAGCACATTACTGTAATTCATCTGAAGCCATGTTCGTGTCCACCTGATGAATGTACAGTAAGTTTGGTCTCCACTAACTCCTGAGATAAATGCTGGACTGTGTGGCTGCGAGATGTTCCCCCTCCTTCACCAGCTGACCTAACCTTGTCTGTCTGCTGTTTGGTGCTGGGCAGGAAGTGTAGAATTGGACTATTCACCTGCTGCTACTGCTAACAAGTGAGAGGTGAGAGGACCGAGACAGAACCAAAACATGAATGTGCTGCAAAACCAAAACAATAAGCTAAAAGAGGATGAAAGCTAAGCAGACCTAGAGAGCAGAAGAATGAGCCCTCTGACATTACACAGTAATTTAACTCATTGTTCATATAAAAAATAGCACAGCTATACCTGAGTGTCGACATCTGGATCTTTACATGGATGCTGAAGAACAGATAGCACACTGATGAGGATACATTATTGAGCGTAACCGAGTTTAACCCATTTTCCCTGAAGCCAGCATTTATGTTACTTTACAGGAATGATTTTTTTTTTATTTGTTGACACACATCATATAAAGGTTTCCTCAGCCTCTGTTCATGTTTCTGAAGTGGACACTTGTGATTTTGAAACTTGGATGCTGGGATTTCATTCCATTAAGCCACAAGAGTATGAGTGAGCCACTGACGTTGTTCAGTAATGACTCTCTGCGTTATAGTTCATCCGAAAGGTGTTGAGGTCAGGGCTCGCTGCAGGCCGGTCAAGATTTTCCACACCCAACTGGGAAAACCATTTCTTTCTGGATCTGGCTTTGTTCTCAGGGGCACTGTCACGTTGAAACAGGAACGGACCTTCTCCTGAGGCCTGCCTCTACCAGTGCCGTGCAGAGCTGCTGCAGCTCGCACGAGTGCGGCGTCCACACCAACAGACTGCTGCTGCCGCTGCCAGCCCTGCCTCTCTGCATCGTGCTTCCCTTTGATAATAGCCATCAGTAATGGTAATGATGATGTGATTTTTGTTTTCCCTCACTCAGAGAGAGGGCAAGCGAGAGAGCGAGAGAGAGAATGCGCCTGAAAAATACTGCCCTTCACCTGATGTTTTTCACGTCTGTGACATATGTTACAGATAAAGGCATTGTGAGTGCAGTGAAAGGTATACTACTGCTGGTATGACTATCAGATCATCTATTTTTCCAGAGAACCGCGTGTGTCATGTTGAAAAGGCGACAGGAGAGGCGCCAGATCTCGAGATGCACGCAGCTGCAGCCGCGCACGAACCGCTCTAACCCGATAACATGGGTGAAACGAAATGCAAGCAGGAGGTTCTTCGACGCGCTCTCGCTGCTCAGGTAGGGTGCGTGTCTGTCGCCACTGTCGGAAGCACGCTGCTGTCTGAAATAACACTGCAATCTGTAGCAAGTCCAAAGCCCCAAACCACGACAAACAGCCCTCAACCAACACATTACTTATGAAAACAAGGTTCTGAATTTTCCTTCAATGTTTGCAATGTGAATGAAGCTCTTGTCTCTCTCCCTCTATCAGACGATAAAATACAGTTCAGCTCTGGCCTCTGGGAGCCACAGTTAGAGCCGAAGAACTGTCTCCCGCTCACAATAAACATACTGTTTCATGCTGCACATCTCTATCTCTCTCTCTCACCTCTTACACACAAACAAGCACTCTGCCACACAGACACACACACACACTCTCTCTCACACACACACACACACACACATACACACACACCATAGCGTGGCTGGCCAGATGGGACTCTTCCACATGACCAAGCCGATCAATCAACACTGAAGGGCCCAGGTGCTACTACGCACCATTTCACAGTCTGTCACACATACACACACACACACACACACACAAGTTGTACACACACATAGCAGCAGACACATACAGAGATAGAAAGATAAAGGACACACACAGAGGCAGGAAAACACACACACACACACGCACACACCGCAAACACACACACACACATATAGTGTAACATGAATGACCTGAGCTTGGTCTCCAGAGGCCTCATCTGGATGGATGACAGAAGATGGAGAAGACAGACAGATGGATGGATAGATAGACAGATGAGAAAACAGAGACACACAGACACAGATAGACAGACAGGCAGGCAGGCAGGCAGACAGACAGACAGACAGAGAGACCTTTAGCAGCGATGGGAATTATGAGTCTTGTCTGTTGGGAGTCAAGGAGGAATAGTGTGACATTATTAGTGCACAGAGCGAGGAGGTCAGGTGGGGAGGAAGGGTCACGGGACCGTCCGACAGTCAGCGCTGGTTTCTTTTAACCATGATCATAAAGCTGCTCATCGTTTAACCAAGTAGTTCTGCATTTTATGGATTTTTAATAGTGATTTGCACTGGTGTTAGAAGGCACAAACAAATGGTTGACAATAGGGCATAACCTCAAAAAAAAACACTCATATGCATTGTTCTGGCAATGCAAACAACATATAACAATCAACAAAGACCAAGACAGCCAGGATTTAAAGCTTGGTTGTGTCTTTAAAATCACTAAACAACAGATTGTTCTAGGAAACTGACACTAACCTTGTTTTGCATGTTCACATGTTGGTTGTATTTCAAATCTTTTTTGGTCATGCTAGCGGTGTGGCACTGTCAGTCTGTGGGCCGGTCAGTCTGTCGGTTCGCTGAAATATTTCAATAACTATCTGATGGATTGCTATGAAATTTTGTGCAGACATTCATGGTCCCAGAGGACGGTGGCTTGGGTGATTCCCCTGGCTTTTCCTCCAGCAGAGTGTTAAAGCAACATACTGGATGGATTTGATACAGATTCATGGTCCCCAGAAAATGAATCCCAGTGACTTTAGTTAGTCTCTGGCATTCATCCAGTGCGCCAGATGAAAATGTTAATGTTAATTTTCCAAATTCTTTGCTGTATGACCAAATACTGTGTCTGTTAAACTAATGACATTTCCATCAGCCACAGCTATACTTTGTGATTTGTGCATATTTGCTAAGAAGCTAAAGAAAGACAATGAAAAAGGTAAACATTATAACTGCTAATAAAAAAATATGTGAGGTATATATGTGTGTGTGCCCCCCTGATTTTAGGGACTGTGGTTTGCAAACCTGATCCAAGCACTTGCTGAACAATCTGCATCCAGTATTTTAGCTTTTCCTTTACAGAATTTGCACTTGCACCTCATCAACAGTTATTCCAAGGAGCCCATCGTTCAGTATTTATCGTTATCATTCAGTTTTGATGGCACACACAAACACCTACGTACGTACTCATAGATATCCAGGGAAAGACATGCTCAAAACTCCTCACTCCCGGTATTTTTGGTGGAAGGTGTGGACAAAAATACCAAAATACTAAAATCTCAGTATGTAGGCTTGAACCCCGCTAACACCACCTGTGTGTAGTACTGGAGACACACAGTATAGCTTTGCAAAACTTAAATTATTTCCTCCATTAGTGTTTTTTTTTTTTTTTTTTCAATAATGATTAACTCAGTGACAGCTCTTCAAGAAACCTAAAAGTGTTCCTCCAAAAATACTCCACGACATTCGCCCCTCCCCGATCAGGAGCCGTGAAGTGCTCCCCGATGAGCCGCTGCTTTCAGAGTGTACGTTTTACATTCCCACCCTCCGCCCTCTCGCCTTGACGAGACCTATTATTACTATGTCAGATCTAATTACACAGACAATTTACATGTGATACACAGCCCCTTCAAAACAATAATATACTAAATACTCCGCAGTGGCTTACATTGTGCGTCTGTGTTAATGCACTGAAGTCAATGCAGCACTAATCAATGCATGACATTCATTCAAAATACTCCGAGAATGAGACGGTGGCTGTTCAGTTTCAATCAGCAGAGACAATGGAAACAGAATCACTGAGGGTGGAGCAGGAAATGAGGGACGTTAAGAGAAAAAATATCTCTTTATTTTAATGTAGTTCATTCTTATTTTTATTTATTGTACATATTGACCCAGTTTTTTTCATTGTTGTATTTTGTGCTGCTACTTTAGCTTGTTTCTGATGTGTTTTTGTCTCTACATTTAGACTCTTTGAAATTGCTTATTGTTCATTTTTGACATTTGTAAACCCTTCATAACAAACTCTTACCACTTTGAGCTTTTCAGGGCTTACAACTGCATCTTATTGTCTTCATTCAGTTAACAGAGCTTACTCTGGTGTCACTGGGTGAGCTAACTGAACTTAGACCATGTGGTAACACGTGGTTGTCTAAGTAGCTCCTATCTCTGCTCAACCAATTCCAATAGAAGACACCAAAAGGCCATGTTTGAATTCATCATTCTGACATCGACCCTGTGGCAGCAGAAAATCAATTATCACCAGTTTTGATAACTGACGAATCATTCAAGTCATTTTTTAAAACAAAAAGTTACATTCTTTGTTACCTGCTTCTAAAATGTGAATATTACTTTTTTGCATCACTTTAAAGTGAATATCTTTGGTCTCTGGTTTGAAAAGAGACATTTGGGTTCTGTGAAATTGTGATGAGCATTTTTCACTATTTTGTGACATTTTGCAAACAAGCCAACTTACAGTTAGTTATAATATATAATAGATAATGAAAACAACAGTTGGTTACAACCTTATAAGCTTTGAAGTTTTTGTCATTTTTATAATTTCATCTCCTTCCCTTTCCTCTGTCTTGCTCCCTCCTCTCTTCTCCTTTCTTCCCCTCCTCTCCTCTTTTGTCCCCTCCTCTGCTCTCCCTTATGCTTAAACATTCTGAGCACAAAGACCCAGACCCAGCAGGGAGAGACAGGGGGACGACCTTGGCACCACACCCAGCTGAGGTGAGGGGCTCCTGGGGTAGAGAGGGAGACAGGAGGGCCTGGTCTGGGAATGGATGAGGGTGATACAGAAACAGAGGGAAGGAAATTAAGAAGATAGAGGACAGGAAAAGGACAAGAGGGAGAATGACAACAGAAAGAAGAAAAGCATCAAAAGAGAAATGGAGAATTACCGAGAGAAAAAAGATAAGCAAGAAAAGAGAGAATCTGATTCAAAGAGGAACAGACTCAACAAAATTTGGAGTGAGAGACAGACGGAAGAAAAGGCAAAGAGAGAGAGACAGAGACAGAGAGAGACAGAGAGAGAGACAGATATGTATTTCTATATAAAGTGTCCAGATGTGACCTCCTCAGAGGGGGTCCAGCCTCGTGGCTCAACACTCATTAATAAGGTCACACAGAGGTGAGACAGACGGCTGACTCACTACATTTCAACAAAAACAACAAGAGGAGGAGGAGGGAGCCAAGATCATCAGGTTTATACCAGCTCTTTAGATACTGCACAGGTCTGTGGAATGCTGCCTTTTCCCAATATATAACAATTAATTAATACAGTTCAACTCCAAAGTTGTCTGGTCTTTTTCATTGAGGGGCGACATGTAAAAATGAGAGATTGTGCTTTTAGCAGCATTTTGTGACGGAGCTATTTGTTGACCAGCAACCAGAGGGGGCTGTGCCAGCATCACATGTCCTGTCCTCTCCACCACGGGATGGATTGTTAGCTAAAAAGACACAGCAGGTAAATCACACAGCTTTGGATGGACTGGGGATGGGGGTGTCCGTCGGTCCACCACTTTAGTACAGACAGAAATATCTCAGCTACTACTGGATGGATTGGTACAGAGCTGCATAGTTCTCAGAGGATCAATCTCTCTGACTTTGATGACGCCCTGAGTGCCACTATGGCGTTGATATTCATGGTTAGAAGTTCAGGCCCCCCCCCCCCCCCCCCCCGGGATGACTTCTGATAACTTTCATCAGGTCAAAATTTAAATATGTCCATTACTTTGATTTATGACCAAATTCCTGCAAAACTACTGTCCCAGAGTACACGAAAGCGCTAAAGTCTTTGCATTTGTCTACGCTAAATACCGCAAATGCATACCGAATGCACCGAGATGAAACCTGATCTCCACCTTCTGATCTGGTGTCGGCCAATAATACAAACAAGAGGATTCTGCAAACAAACCCTGAACAAAAAAACTGGGATATAACAACAGTGACAAGTGTGCCACAGAGCAGTTTTTGGGGAAACATCCACCGTGTTCCGTCACCTTTTTGGGACAAATGAAGTTTTCTAATTGCGGCATGAAAGCAGCAGAAGCTGGTAGGATGAAGCTGCTGCGCATAATCAGACAGAAGCCACATCAGATCGTTTATTTATAACAGAACAGAATGTGCTTACAGGCTGAAACCACTGAGCCTCTCATTTACTATGTAGGTGACAGTTACAGGGGGGGTGGGGTGGGGGGGTTGAGGGTGGTGCACCTGCTCTGCAAAGCAGCTACACATAGGTAGATACACACAGACACACACACACATGAAAGGTAGAATCATACAATACCTCCACATTTAAACTCAAATGTAAACACACAAGTCAAAGCGCACAAATACACTCAGTCACATTCACACACACACACACAGATATGAGTGTATCCTCACACACACACAAGAAAGCCAGCATCACACACACAGATACAAAAACAGACTAACTGAACAAACTCACACACACACAGAAACACACGGTGAAACGTTCATGCAAGCACAAGAGTGCATGAACTCATTTACACAACACACACGAAGACAAAACTATGTACCAGGACGCACACTGAACATACAAACAAAGATGTAACACACACAGACACGCACACCTACAAACTACATGCAGCAGGCAGCATCACACACTCAGGTACAGACACAACAGCAATGACTACATGAACATGAACACACATGTTGAGTTCAAGTGCACATACACTCACTCACACAAAGAACACACACACACTCCTTCATTTAGCCACATAAAAGCACATAAATACAGAGGCTTACATCACACACTCAGATACTGACACAGTAACCTGCCAACTTTCTTAGAAACACACACACACACACCGCATGGTCACACACACACACATACACACACAGACGAGGATGCTTCAGACATTAAAAAACACACACACGCACTTGCACCACACACAAGCATCGACACAAGACAAAACTGTACATGTACTCATACAAATACGTGAGTGCAAGTCCACATTTACACACATTTACACACAAAACACACAAACACACACACACACACACATCTTCTCATTGCGAGATCACTGTGGTTTTTCTGTGTGTGAGTTTGCAAGTGCATGTGAGTGTGTGTGCGTGCATGTGTGTGTGGGCAGATTAATCTAGCGGGGTCGCTGAGATGACACTAATCCCTTCGCTGATTATCTAGAGCATAACATCACTCTAATCTGATGGTGGGGGGGGGGGTTAAGAAAGACAGACAAGGTTAGAGAGAGAGGGGGGTGGAGAGAGGCTGCGTTCACACTCAACATGTTCAGGTGGGGTTCATTTAACTCTGCAGTGTTTCTTTCTTCTTTTAGTTGGAGTTCATTTCAGGTGAGGATCGCGAGTCTCAAACCCGAGAATAATCTAAACTAATTACAGTCATTCACACAGAATACAAAGGATTATGGGTGGAAGACAGATGAGGTTCTGGTGCTTGGAACAGCTTCACAAAACAGATCAAGTCCAGGCTGACGCTGCCGCTCAGGTGTTTCTTTAAGTGTTCTGTGATGTTTCGGCTCAGTTACAGAAAACCGTGCAATAAACGTAAATTTTTTTTTTTCCCTGACAAACAATGAGTTTGTAAGTGTGGTGAACATCATGTCCTGACAGCATCTGCGCAGGCGAATGGAAACGACACAAAGTTCAGTCACAGAGGCTACACTCCAGACTCTCTCCATATTTAGACACAGCATACATGCGCTCTGTAATTCCCTTGCTTTTAACTAGTTAGACGTTTTTGTTAACTAATTACACGGAGTGCATTAGGGTTAATAACCCTGCAGCAGAGCTTCTCCTCAGAGCTGTGTCAGCTCCACCGTCTTCTCCACCTTATGTACTAATTAATGCACAAGCAGGCTGGTAACTACTTCATCAAAGTCCAATTCTTGGACAACCCTATTGTAAGAGATTTGTGCACTAAAGATCTTCTTTATGCTTCCTCACAAATTTCTAACCCTAATTGTAGCCCCTGACCCTCCTACCAATCAAAATTTTAAAAATCCAACTGCACTTCATAGGCACAACCTTGTAACATTGCATACAATTTGGGATTGTCGGCTCCACTTTGCTAGTCTTTGATAGTCCTGATGCCTCGGACTGAAATGCAGCTGTTCAATGCAAAGTCAAGAACGCTGTCAAAACTTAAACCACACACAGATGAGATTCATGCTGTAATGGAAAATGTTTACTTTTTGGTTTTGCACGAGAAAGGGCTTCAAAGATAACTCATTAAGACAACTCGTCGGTTTGTCAAATGGCCTGTTGGGTAAACTTACATCTGAAGAGCAGTGCATACCCTCTTCCATAAACACCTTCACAGGAAGCATCAAGCACTGTCTCTCATGCAGTAGATGAGACAATCCTAAGTCTATCAGCCACACGCCCCCCCCCCCCCAAGAGCCACAAAGCAACCCCAGACAACCAGTGGAGTGCGGGCCATTAGGGGCACTGACACACCTCCCTTCCCACAATTCTGACTGAAAAATACATTTTCTGATGAAAAAATTATTATTATTGTTGTGTGCGTACAAAGATGTGCAAGGACTAATGAAAAAGCGCTGCCTACAGTCTGAGTCTGTGTGCTACTTTTCTCCGCCTGACAGTGCTATGTGTGTAACGTGCTCTCTTCTCCTGGTGGCCCCTGATTAGTTGACACTGCACGCTGAGAAAAACTGGATTTGGTGTGGAAAATTTAACGCCCAAGAAAAGTTACTAGATTGGGTGAATTTCTGCCCAGTTAGCACGGATGAAGTCTGTAAAAACTAGCTTGGACGGGTTGACTGAATTCTGGCCTGGTTTGTCATGGTGTGAATGTTTTTCATATTTTTGTAGTGATGTATTTGAACCCAAACTCCACCGGCTACTAGCTGGTCAGAGTAAAGTAAAATGATGCTGTTTATGTGGCCAACGTTTGCATAAAGACGTCATGTCAAGTGCATGTTTGCAATGTGTCTCAGAGTTAGTGGCTCCGCCATAAAGAGCACAGTGTAAATAAAGATAATTCATTTATTAAGATCATAAAAGTCAGGCTTTTGGTGAACTTTTCAATGCTTATTGTACCTTTCTAATGCTTATTTTACAATAGCCTGCCAGCGGTGTTTTCCGGAGCAGCCTGTCTAATGAGGATGTCCCTTGACTGTGCATTCAGTGCAGGTCTTAAGGTGCTTTGTCATCAGTTATTTTGCTAGTATTTCTCAAACACTGACGACGACCCTCAGCTCTCGACTTGGCGGGATGCAACCTCCCAGCTGGGCGTGCACACACACACATTCATACAGAGCATGTGGGGGAGGGACTGACACAGACAGGACGCCATGCTCCTCAATCATCATGCTTGTATTGTTTTGAAGCAGAGGCTAGCGGCTGCAAAATGTACAGGAGCGAAGCGCAACTTGTTAATCAAGACCATTTCATTAGACTGAAATATTAACATGACAAAGTAGCCGGCTGGACTTAAATGAGTGGTCAGCTGTTTGGCCGGCAGCCGGCGCTCTTGAAAGCTCTCTCTGTGGTTTTAGTATTGATACTGAAACACTACATTCGCCATCAGGGCACACAAAAAGCCGACAAACACAGACAATCTGATTCACCCAGATCAGAAGAGTCGCAGGCAGAAAGTAAAGAGGATGCTTTCGACAACTCTGTGGGGACTGTGTGTGTGTGTGTGTGTGTGTGTGTGTGTTCCATATCCCTGGCTGTCTCTGTCTCTTAGTGTTATCATTATCAAAGTAAATTGCGGCTCCCGTGTGCCAGATGAAGAATACAATATTTCCATTTCTGACTCTGCGTCGTCTTTCCTCTCCCTGCCTCTGCAGCTACGTGCCATAATCACAACACATCGCACACACAATGGATCATTCCAGCGAGGAAGCCCAAACTCTGAAGTTTTACATTGCTTTTCTTTTCTTTTTTTCTCCCTGTTTTACTCAGTGTGCATTCACAACTAACTGGACAATCACAAGAACTGGCTTAATTATTATAGTAACACAAATCTGTTAATTTATGTTTTATTTCATTTTTGTTCAGTTTTGTTTCAGCTGATTTGAGGTTAAAGGTTAAGGTTGCTTTTTCCTCTTGAAAGTTTGTTTTCATGGTTTGGTCTAGACGCCTTATTTCCAATGAAGGGAAATCTGCTAAAGCACTAAACTGTATTTTAGACAATAGTCTGCTTCCATCTCTGTGGCAACAATTTAAAGAGAAGAAAAGCCAGAGATGTTTTTATTCCAGTTTGATGTGGTTAAACATGATTGACCTGCACAGAGTCCATGTACTCAACCCCATGCTGTTGTGGCTGAGAGCGTATTAATGGCCATAGCTGTGGAATGATATAAAGTGTAGCTTTTGGCCATATGCTGTGTATACATGTACAGTCACATGGTGTCGGTGGTCTTTGCATCTCCTCTACAAACACACATCTGAATACTGAACAACCCAAAATAATCCATCACACACACACACACACACACACACATTGACTCTTTGTGGCTTCAAAGTGAAATGTTTAAAACAAGAAACAAGAGCAAGAGAGAAACAAAAGCGAGCAGGTCGAGTCAGATAGCTGAGAGCTGACATCTTCCATATTTGATGCATCCAGTCAAAGGTAATTAAGCTCTGTGTATGAGTGTATGTGTGTGTGTGTGTGCGTGTAAGTACATCTGCATGTGTGTGTTTGAGTGATTATATGTCTGTGCGACTGAGTTTGTGTGTGTGTTGTGTGTGTGAGGGAGTGAGAGAGAGAGAGAGAGAGGCAGATTATCTGTGTCAGTGGCCATTTGCTCACAACTGGCGCCACATTGGAGAGAGCCAGAGGCAGAGAGCATCATGGGTAAATGAGCACACACTGCCGAGCGTTTTCCACACAGCGGGCCGAGAGAGGTAGAGAGAGAAAGAGACAGAGAGAGGGAGAGAGAGAGAGACAAATTGCATGCCAGATGACCTCTCCTTCAGTGTACGATAGTGTTTCACTTCTTCTCCACAAACACACACACACACACACACACACACACACACACACACACACACACACACACAAGGTAGCAGTAGCAGATTCAAAGCTGATGGAAAGAAGTGCATTATACAATAATGACAACACACACACACTCATTCTGTGGTGTACCTGTTAGCCTGGAGTTGGCGTATGGAGGTGAGAGGCTGTCATGTGACGCCATGTACTGAGACCCATCTGCATAACTCTGGAGAGACAGACACACAGACACACAGACACACAGACAGACAGACAGGCATGTGTTAGCAATGATATTTCCTTATTATATGGATTTGTCATTATGATCAGCAGCAGACGCAGCCGTGGTAGGAATAACTGCAGAGTACGAACAGCAGCAGCAGGATGTGCAGCGACTAAAAGCAGCACCAGCAGTGGTCGAGGTACAGCTGGAAGGCCTCATCTGAGTCTCCCGACTGACTATCAGTTTCATATTTATATTTTCCTTCATATTACAGCTGCTCAGAGCACACTAATAGTTGGACATTTTTAGGAAATATCTTTGTTTGCTTTGTTGCCAAGAGATGAGAAGACTGATACCTCTCTCTTATCTGTGTGCTAAATATGAGCCAGCCAGCAGGCAGTCAACTTATCTTAGCCAATACATTAGGAGCGGGGGGAACAGCTAGCCTTCAGTTTATAAGACAAAACCAGATATTACTTGTTATTAAGGAGCCTGAGAGGTGCTGGAAGGCAGATCTTTGGGGTTTTTTACCTTCGGACAGAGCCAGACTAAATATGGCATCAGTCTTCTCAACTAACTCTCAATAAGAACATATACATTTCTGAAGTAATTTTGGAGCATTTAAAAAAATTTCTTACACGCAATAGAGAGACGACAGGAAATGAGGGAGATAAAGATGCAACAAATGTGCCCAGCCAGACTTGAACCACAGACGCTGCGAAACAGCTGAGTTTGGACTGACGGCTGAATAGATCGACAGTATAAAAATGGATAACGCCGCCATGTGGAGCGCTCATTCCTCTGGGTGTCATGCTGGTCTAGGAGCTACAACACACACCACATAAACGGAATGATGAACGCCATCTCCAGCTCTCTTTGTCCTTTCAGCTCTCTACTGTCAATTACAGACAAAAATGGCCAAAAATATTCTTAATAAAACAAAACGACATGTTTTTGACATGCTGGCAGTTTCTGTTCTTGTGTAACAAGAACAGAAACATATATCCAAACATATATCCTATTTACTCTTCACCTCTCAGAACCTAGGCAGCATTAATGGCAATAACACTAATATTAAAAATGCTACAAGCAGATGCATTTAAAAGTAAAAGCTTGAGTTTATCTTTATTAATTGTACTATTGTTGTTACCTTAGAAGAACGGCTTCCACTCGCCCACGATCCTGCACTCGTTCTCTCCTCCATATCTGCATAAGAAGAGAGAGAGAGAGCGAGCGAGAGAGATTTAGATGACAGGGAATAAAACACAACACAGCAGCACAGTTTGGGACAGTAGGATGGAGAGGTAGGACCTTCAGCAAAAACCAACAAGCTGAAAAATGACGATCAAAAAAGCTAAAAGTTGTCAACACATCCTCAAACCTAATCGACTGAACAGGTCAATTCCCAGTGACTCCCAAAACGACACACATCACCGCTGGAGAGTATCAGCGCCAGGCTGGTACAAGGAGGACCTCCACCCCCGTCAAAATTACTACGACCACAAGAGGTCGGCACCAAACAATAAGCGTAAATATAGTTCGCAGTAAGCTAGGTGCAAAGTCGTCGCATGAGGCCGTTTTCCTGGTCAGGACGGGTTGTACGTCTTATTACACTCGCAGTTTGTAACCACTGCTTTTATTTTTAGCAAACATTGAGTCAGGGGCTGCTGTGCTGAGCATCTTTAGGCCTCAGATCCACATTCTAATCACTCACATAATCACGGGAGTGATCATCACTCTCATCACATCACTTTCAAAGCTTAATACTACAAATACTGTACGGCGTCTGTAATCAACTGCAGCAGCGTAAATCATTTCCTCTCAATGCCCCATGTCTTTTCATGTCTAAATATTATTGATTATGATCGTAGAGCCTTTAATGTGTCTCTGTGAAATTTAATGGTCCTTTAAGCCTCCTGCAGACCACTAATCCCCTCTGTCATCACACTGGATCCATCATGTTATATCTGTCAAAGGTCACAGGTGACCTGATAATGGTGCTCAGTTATTACAGGCCATCCTGAGGGGAACATGAATGTACTAACGTATGTAACGATACTTTAGTCTGGACTGAAGTGGTAGACCAAACTGACAAGGTTCAAAAACAATTAAACAACCGACCACCAGAGTAAAGATGTGGAAGCACAAAATATAAAATGTGTGACGCTGACACAGGAGCCAGACGTTCACAACCTGTCCCACACCAACAAAGACCACCAGCTTCTCCCTACCAAAGCCACGTAGCTTTAGTTTTCTCCACTAAACCAAACCTTACCCAAAGCGCTGGCCAATCAGAAAACAGTCACATGAATCAACAGCCATTTGGCACTGAGAAAACAACCAGTTTACATATGAGGACCAAATATAAGGAAAAGACAGACATGTAGAGGTCGAGAGACACTGACATCAACAGAGAGAGAGAGAGATGACAGGTGGATCAGTTCATCCAGGTTGATTCAAATGTGCAAACGCAGCTCTTGCTTACAGTACATGTGTGCACGCACGCACGCACGCACGCACACACACACACACACACAGTTGTTTCATGCATTGTTGTGCACAAATCTCTCCTCAATAGGCTCTCAATTGTGTCAGTGTGAGTATAGCGAGCAGCTTACATTCATTGTCGAGTCATTTGGAATGTCAGCTTATCTGTGGTTGACTGTATGTGTGTGTGTGTGTGTGTGTGCCCCATTATTCCTGACTTTGTGGGGACATAAATCTGTTTACACAGTCACATTGACGATACTCACCTACCTTATGGGGACAAAATGCAGGTCACCAAAATTTAAATCATTTAATTTTAGGATGAAGACCTGTATTAAGGTTCGGGTACGTGTTAGTGGGTAGTGGTTATGATTAGGGTAACTCTCCAGGAAATGAATGTAAGTCTATATAATGTCCCCAAAAATGATGGAAACCTGACTCTGTGTGTGTGTGTGTGTTTGTGTGTGTGTGTGTGTGTGTGTGTGTGTGTGTGTGCAAGTGTAATTGTTTTAGCCTAACAGAAATAAACTACTTCAGTTACATAAAGCCTTTTGGTGTCCCACCAGAAGTCGCTATACCTCATCAAATCATGATGGCTACCTGTTTGTAGAATAGAACAAAATCAAAAAGAATAGAAGTCATGTGGGTTGAGAGGAGGAATGGAAAGTCAATGACCAGGTAGATTTTTCGAAATCATGGACACCTGAGTTTAGGGAACACACACTTGTAAAACATACATGGCAAGTAATTTAAATTCAAGGAACACAGGTGAGATGTATTAAGGGAATACACGCTTGAGCAGTTGATTTAGGGAATATGGATTTAAGGAACACACACCTGATCAGTCTGACTTAGGCAACACACACTTGATCATCTGGATTTAGAGAGAGTGTGTCTGTTAGGATTAATGCAATACACACTGGGTCGGTTTGATTCAGGGAACACAGCCTTGATCTTTTGTATCTTGGGAAAATCTAGGGAACGCTTGCTCAGTCTGATTTATAGAACACACACTTGATCAGGTGGGTTTTAAGGACACACATTTGATTTGTTTGATGTTTGAATTAAGGTAATAAATACACTGGATCAGTTGGGTTTAGGGAACACACACCTGGCAACAAATATATTGACTGAGTATTGAAGTACCGCATGGCTCCGTATTAGGCATGACTATCAAAACCCAAGGCAAAAAGTTTAGCTGTTGTGAGCAAAGGATACGCACAGCCGGCTGTGTTACATTTACAGACACTGTACAATATGTTTATACTCTGACAACACACGTTTTTGACCTGCAGCTGGAGACAGGTTCGGAGAAGAGAGGGGAGGAAAACCAAATAAAGCAGAGCAGGAGAGTTTGATGATAGCTCGTCTAGATGCAGGAGAAGTGTAGGTGAAGATGGGGAGGAAGAGGATGAGGAGGACAGCAATTAAAGAAAGCATCCTTCAGTATTGAAAAATAAGAGCGGGAGAGAAATTGGAAGGGAGGGAGGAGAGGAAGAGGGGGAGAAAAAAATACAAGTTGGTGTGCGAGAGTTGAAAGACGGAGAGGAGGAGGAGAGAAGGAGGCATCCATGTGTCCTGCACCTGATAAGGCCTCCGATTGAGGGCTATAAATTACACCAGAGAGAGAGAACCTACACACAAGCAGGGAAACACACACTTTAAAGCACACATACATACCTCTCTCTCTCACACACACACACACAGTGCAGGTCATCTATCATCAGTTAATGAACTTAGACTGACAGACAACTCCATGTCTCTCACACTGATCCTATTAAGACCTGCTTGACACAAAACAGACTCCTATTAATACAGTTAGCCTGTGTGTGTGTGTGTGTTTTTGTGTGTGTGTGTGTGTGAGATCACTGAGGACAAAAACAGGCCTGTACCCGTGTATGACCATTGAGCCACTCTCTGTATTATTTAAAATGAGAAATTTGTGTGTGTGTGTGTGTGTGTGTGTATTATCTACTCTTAGTTCTGGTTCTTTGTGTGTTTCCACTGACTTGTTGGAAATGTCAGAGGTGTCATCATGAGGTCACAGTGTATGGACGGACGGATGGCTGCTCATTGGACAGTCTGCACCATATAGAGTAATTATGTGGAGATAGCTACTGTGCGGTCACTACGCCAAAATAAACAACACACCTCTGTTTAAACTGATTTTCACCGTCTGATGTATCAAGCCAAATCCCCGCATTCATCTGCTGACGCACATGTGTGTTGCCATGGCTACCCAATGATACTACAGATCAAACAGATTGCTTCCTTGAACGTTCTCATGCACAGCAGATGGACTCAGTAGTAGTTTATGTTTAGAATATTCCTGCTGAAATCACACATCTACTGTCACAAAATCCTGCGGTTCTTCTTCTTTGCTGTCACATCGCGGATAAAGCCCCCCAAGGTCCCACTGGAGCTGAAACCCATCTTTTCAAGAGGTCTCTGCCAGTCGCTCTGGTTCGAACCACAACTCGATCGAGAGCTTTCACAAAAGCCCAAACGACAGCGAAGTTGAATACACACACACACTGTAGTTACATCATATCTCAGACGCATCATATATCAGGTGACTGGATGCACAAGCAAAGTTAATCACTGAGACAGAAGCCAGTCGGAAATCAACGCTGCACTGACTTCTGGAAAATTAGCTAGTTCACTGTTTGAGAGATCACGCTACCTGCCACCATTTTTTCAACAAAAATGTGGTCTATGCAGTATTAACGGGTTACAATGCAATTAGTTACTGTGATCCCACTACTTTCGACAAGACCTTGAAATGTAACTATTCACTTTTTCAAATTAAACAACGCAATTTGTTACTCGTTACTTCTCTCACCTGAAAGCTGCAGAGGATAGCTGCAGATAGCTGCTGTAACTCATGACTCATTTTTACATGTTTATCTTTCACAACACTGGGTGTATGTAAGATAATGTAAAAGCTTGTTCACAACTGAAGATCTTTGTAAACACACACACACACACACACACGCACGCACGTGTTGATGATGGTAATAACCGGTCTCTGATTGACAGAAATGAGGACAGCAGTCATGCTGTGAGAACATCAAACGTGTGTGTGTGTGTGTGTGTGTGCACCTGTGTGAGCTCTATAGGCCCACTGTTATAGCCTCATCTGGTCTCCAACCAAACTCTATAATTAACTGTAGGCCTGCCCCATCCCCCAACACACAGCATGTGTGTGTGCGTGCGTGTGTGTGTGTGTGTCTGTCTGTTTAGGTATTCCTTAAATCTTAAAGTCAAACACTCCCTCAAACATTTCCTGTTAACTGATGTGTACTTTGTATAAATATTCAATTAAACACAACAGATGAATCACAAAAATGGTAAAATATAAATATATATATATATATAAAGAGCTCTGTGTGAATGGTAATATGAAAACATTTTGTTTTCACACGAGAAGAAAAAGAGACTCTGGTGGTTTTCTAACCTTCATATTCACTGAAGATACTCTGAAGAGAAACTGTGCTCTGCAATCAAACAGTTTTACTCGTTCCCATTCGGGAACATTTCAGACACTACATCTCCCAAGAAAACAACTGCAGCCATAATGAGCTTTAACAGCCTTAAAGACAATTAGGAATTGACTGGAAGCTTAAATGAGCTGTACCTCCAAATGAATTACTTACTCTTTGTTTCGTACTGTGTGTTGAGCAAGGTGTACTGCAACAAAGCAATTTCCCTGCTGGGATCAATAAAGTTTTTCTGAATCTGAATCGGAAAATCAAACAATATCCTGTCTTGCAAAATGCTATCTAATGTTTCTGAAAGATTTTCTCTTTGTTGTCCCAAACTCTTGGGCAGCTGCTGTTGCTGTGATGTGTAAATCTGCAGTTCCCCTAATGACCACTATGTGCTGCTACACGAAAACTGTGACTGACAGTTGGAGCTTTACAGTGAGTTTCTGCAGGTGATTGTTTTCGCAGAAAGGTGTTGTAAAGCCGCTGTGTACGAACTATTCAGCACCAAACAGCAGACGGACACAGTTAGCGATTAGCTGGTAAACAAGGAGACAGATATTGCCCACAGGAGTTGGTAGAGACCAAACACCGAGTTCACAGAGAGTCAACATTGGACTTTCATTCATCATTTGGTCAGAAACATGACTCCAAATGAATGATATTATTGATCTGTTGATCTGGATGTGTAAAAAAGCAACTGTTTGCTAATAAAGTTTCTCAGTACCAGTGAGATCACAGTCACATTTCCATATTGTTGACAGGATGGAAAAAACACATTAGCAGAAGGAGAACTGTGAGGTTAACATGAGTGATGCCTACGTGAACGGAAAAGAGCGCCACCTACAGAAACTCAAACCGCAATTCAAACGAATAAGACGAGGCAGTCCTGTCTACACCGTGTGATTGACAGGTGATGACTGGGAAGTCACTGTGACGGAAGAGATGGTGACAAAACGCAGAAGAAAGCAGAGCTCTCCTGCAAAATAACTGAAAGGCTCAAACATCTATGCAAACACAGAAAATATTAAACCACAGATTCCCTGAAGCATCAGACCTGAACATAAGGTTAACATTATCAAAAGCAGAATAAGAGGAAGACCGAAACTGGACACACAATTTATGACAAATAGTCCAAGTCACAACCAACAGGTCAGTTTATCTGAGAGGGCAGAGGAGAGGAGAGGTGAGGAGAGGAGGGGAGAGGAGGGAAGAGGAAAGGAGGGGAGAGGAGACCAGAGGAGACTAGAGGAGGCAGACAGGGAGTGGAGGAAAGTAAACAAGGAGAATATAGAGGAAATAAGGAGAGGAGAGAAGTGATAAGGAGACAACACAAGGAAAAGAGGAAAAGAGA
Organism: Chelmon rostratus; assembly: GCF_017976325.1. Classification (NCBI taxonomy): domain Eukaryota; kingdom Metazoa; phylum Chordata; class Actinopteri; order Chaetodontiformes; family Chaetodontidae; genus Chelmon; species Chelmon rostratus. The sequence continues at coordinate 3,641,680 of NC_055676.1, read as the reverse complement.
AAGAAAAGAAGCTGTTGAATGTGAAAAACCTGAAACGTTTCTAAATATATTGATTTCTAAAACAAAAGGAAAAGTGTGACGCAGTGTATGAGATGAGAAGAACACGGAGGACGACATGATACAAAGATCCAGTTCAGTCATTTTATATAATACAAAGAGAGGCTTCCTGGACTTTCACTGAACTACATTCATGTTTTTATCCTGGGTAATCACACACACACACACACACACACACACACACACACACACACACACACACACTAACATGAGAGTAAGAATTAAGAGTCAGATTACATCTCTGTATCTTCTCCTTTAAAGCTGCTTAAACCGTCTAACACCCACAATCCCACTGTGTGTGTGTGTGTGTGTGTGTGTGTGTGTGTGTGTGTGTGTGTGTGTGGCTGGACAAGCAGAGGAAGTGATGTAATGATCACATTCAGGAAGTCGCCCATGTCCTGTTTTGTTACATGACCCGTGCTCTCTCTCCTTGTCCCCCTTCTTTCCTTCCCTTGTTTCCTTCTGTTCTTTCCTCCACCTCTCTCTCCTCTCCTTCCTCTCCCTTTTTACTGACCATTTTGTCATGCACTCCTTCCTTTCCCTCTCTGTGTTCTCTCATCCTTTCTTTCATTCGCCCTTTCTCCCTCTGAAGTTTGCATGAGAAGCCTTTGAGCAAGGCACAGCAGCAGACGGCACCTCCATCTGAACCTTGATACCCAAAGCTCTCCTCTCCCTGTCTCCGTGGTTACAGAGCTCTGATCAAGAGGACAGTTGGAGATGTGGATGGAGATGCCACATCGATTGACATCTTGTTACCATAGTAACTAGGATAGAGAGGACAGGAATGACCACTATCAAGGCAGAAAAAAAAAACATGTATATGATTGAAGAATAGATTTATGGTTGGTTGTTCATAGCGATGGATTTTGTTTATTGGTTGTTTTTTTAGTGAAAGTTAAGTGTTCAAAAATAAAATAATAAAATTCACCTGAAATATGAAAAAGAAAAACTGAACTTTCACCAAGAAGGAGAAAAATAAAAGGCAGACAAAAAGCTGCTCTTCGCTACAGCTATCATTGGCTGTAGCTTCTAGCAGCCGTTAGCTAGCAAGCTCAGATAGCCGTGCAGCTAGTGGCCCTATTAGCTGAGCGAGTGCTCGGAGCACCAGGGGACGGTGTTGTTTACACCACAGCAGCCACCCGGTGAACACAACCGGATCAGGACCGAACAAGGAGAACGACGGAGGCCGGTTTGACGACAGGGAAAACAGTGCTGAGCTGATTTACGGCGGCTCGGAGACGGTGAAGACACGGCAGACGAGAGGCGCGAAACGGGACAGCAGTGAGAGGAAGGTCGGTCATCAGCGGCATGCAGAGCCAGAATATTTTCATCTAGAACTCTGAGAAATAAGGGTTGATTTAACCAGATTAACCTGATGATTGCTGTTACAGCACGAGATGTTCGCTGTGAGTTTCATTTTGTTCCTGCTGTTTTATGAGGAGTTAACAACGCAACCAAGATCTTAGTTTGGCACATGATTAATCAGGAAAACAGGTGTAAGATTATTTCATTTCTTCACATTTTGCGAATTTATTTGATCCACTTATTGGTATTTATTGCTTCTTGTGGTACACAGTGGCTAGCTGGTTAGTATGCTAACTTCAATAGATATCTCTGCAACACGATACATAGCTGTCTTTGACATTTTCTGAATGTTTCAAACAAAAATTCTGGCAAAATCTTACACATTGCACCATTTCAGTTAATTATCAATAAAGTAAACACATCCTGTCTCATGCTTCAAGTCACCACTGACTGTCACCCAGACCTTTAGGTTTCAGTGTTTTCTACTATTTGCCTCCGTCAGGGCGCCACCCTGAGAAGAGCGGTGTGACATTATTTAACTGTGATGGATTCAGTGAGTGCCGTAGCATAACCATAAAGGTTTTATCTTGCTTTGACTGCTGCGAGCGTACATTTTCAAAATACACGCAGGGTCCACATTTTGCTGCGTTCCAGGTATGTTCATTGAAAGCGTTTCCTCATTCCCTCTGAACAGATTTACTTTTGCAAATTAGCCGTATATAAACACAATTTCTAGTAGACTTGAGGCAAGAGACTGGACGAGTTCACTTTTTAAAGTATTTAACCACAACTTTGCTGAGCAAAGTGTCTTAGCAGCCTAAACAAACCTATCAACACATGCAATACAGGACGTACACCTGATCCCCTGAGCTTAACCTTCACACCAAAATGTGACCAAAATAGAGTACATTGTACAGAAGTACAGAAAGTGGGCATCTCAAGCTTTACAATGTTTACAAAAAGCAACATAACTGAGTTTGGAAAAAGGCCTGAAAGCAAGATCTTGAAGTTGTTGGTTTTGTTATATTTTTAAAGAAATCCTGCTGACTCTTTTATATATGTGGTCGACGTTCTTGTCTTTGAGAACTTCTGTTGTTCGATGCAGGGATATCATAGAAAAAGTGTTTCATGGAACTACAATGGCTGAAATTCGTATTGAATTGGTGTCATTACTGAAAGTGAGATATGTCTTCGGCACCTGTCACCTCTCCTGGACTAGAACAGATGTTGCCAGTTTGCGAAATCCTCACAGCAATTACGTTTTCTCCAAAACTTGTTGGGAAAAGCAAAATTTGTCGCACAAAATGCATGTATGGTTTTCTCCAACTCTAAAGCTACTTTATATATAAGGAGGAAATCAGGGTTCAAGAGGTTAATGACGAGAAGTTCATTCATGTGTCTGTCTCACGCACACTCAGGACGTCAGCGTGCCTGTCAGAAAATTATTTCTGCACACACGCACACGCATGTACATGCCCGCGCACACACACACGCTCATGCACACAGAGGCCAGCGTTTCCTGTCATTAGGCAGCAGAGCCGTTCTATAATTAGAACATCTGGACCCAAGTAAGTTTAGTGCCAGTGCCCTCACACACACACACACACACACACACACATTTCCATAAGCATGCAAGCACACATATAGACACCCACAGGCAAACCATGCAACCGCATACAGTCGCAGCAACCGACACATGCAGAGAGGCAAATACACACACATGCACACAAAAAGCTGTACATGCTTTATGTATCAGTCACTGGTGCTTTTTTTTTTTTTTTTTTTTTTGGTTGTTTTTCTGCTGTTTTGTTCAAAAAAAGCACATTAAAGCAAGAAAACAAACAACAGCTTGGAGAGCTAATGGCACGCTAAATGAAGAGAGAATAGCTCATGTAGACAGAGAGACAGAGAGAAAGGGAGGGAGAGACAGAAAAGTAGGAGAAAAAACATTAGCAAGTTCAAACATGGTTTTCTTGAATCAGCCGCGTTGTGTTTTTTTTTTTCTTTTTTTAAGACAGCTGAGCTCAGAGCCTACAGAGGCCTTTCCAAAAAGAGCGATTAATATTGATAATAAGAAGGCTGCTCCTTTTTGTTTTGTTTTTGCTTTTTTTTTTTCCATCTCTGTGGTGGAGGAAGAATAAGCGGTGCAGGCGATTCCTTTGACAAACCCCCTCGTCTCTCCACACAGGCCCATGTGAAGCCGAGCCAACTGTGGCTTAGATCTCTACACACCATCACAACCAGAGGAACAAAAGGAAACTCAAAAAAAATAAAAAAAAAAGGGAGGGGGGGGGGGGATCTGTGTGCAAACTGGTCGGAAGCTAAAAAGCAGCAGAGTTAGCAAAACTTTTATAAAGACTAAGTGAGAACAATTCAGATGAAGGCACAGAGCCAAAGGCTGGCTGGAAGCTAGCTGGAAGCAGAATGAAAAAAAAAGGGAAACAGGGTTTATTGAAGTGGTTAGTGATTTAACGGTGACATGATTGTGGAGTTATGACTGGAGCACTTCATGTTTTCAGTAGCTTTATCAAAACTGTCCCACAAAAAAAAACGCTTCATGTTTTAGACGCTGTAATGTTGCCACTTCTCACTGAAGCCACTTGAAACAAGTAACTTCACTATACACATGCATACACAATACAAACTTCTATTTACTCAATCCAATACTCAGTCCAAATAAATGAAGGTACTGTGACATATTTCCTCCTGGTTGCGGCTGGGCCGGCTCGGAGTGCATCTCTTGCGCTGTCTGTGTCTTGCTCTGCAGCCACGTCCAGAGGAAATGTATAAAAGGAAATCTGCAGGAGCCAGTTTGAATGGGCCTGGCGGAGCTGATGCAATTAAAATCAGTGTTGTTCTGTCTAAATCACAGGTGCTATGTTCAGGTTTGTCAGTACAGGGGATGCTGGACCACCAGTCAGTACAACACACAGACCCAGATGATCCACATCTAACCTCAGCCCGTACCAACACACACCCAGTACAGCTGTCTTCTGCAAGTATTAATGTTCATAATAAGAAATATTCTGGTCTGGTTCTGGTCTGTATAGGTTGAACGGTGGAGAACTGTTGGTTTGTTTTGCAAGGCTTGCCCCCGGGCATCAAATGTGCTGGGTCGAGCCCTGCTTCAGTCCAGAGGGTGGAGGTATTGCAGCTGAAGCTGTTTGTGACTAGCCAACTGGATGACTGGAATGGCAACTAAGGGCGAGATGAAAGTTTTGGTCGCCATAATGCTCAGGTCATGCAACGGTCGCACTGATCAGGGATCAGATAAGAGCTACAACAGCATGTTGCGCCTTCTGCATGACTGCATGTATTGAAGCTGAAGCCGTTTGGAAAGTGCAAAAAAGCCAGAAGTAGAATAGCTTGGGTGCTTTAGCAGTTTAGAGACAACAATAACATGTCGGTAGCTAATAACACATGCATAAAGCTCATCTTTACGCTCTCACTCATGCACTCTCTCACCCATACAGATCGATGCTGTCTCACCCACGCGTATCATTCAGCGGTTACACTGATCACAGATCAGAGAAACACTCCAGCATGACTGTAGGTTTTGAAATCACTGGGGCTGCGCGCCTCCTGTCGCTTTGTATGTAGCAGAAAGATCGATGGCTCGCAATTTCAGTGTGACTGACTGACTGCCACTATCACAGGGGACAGACGCTTCCCCTGGCTGCTAACTGACGTAGCTACATTTGGGAGAAGTAAAGATTGCGCATGTGCCTTGGAGAGACAGATGCATTTACACTTTTTCAGCATCTGGCTTCAATTAGAGAAAATAATCTGTCTTGACTGCTTTTTGGATGCATTTACACTTTTTGCTTTTTGGAAAACAGATAGCTGGCAAATTCGCAAAAAGGCACAAAGTGGCTAAGTGTAAATGGGATACAATTAGAGCATTAGAGCAATTAAGACTGCAATCAATCAAAGCAGCTACAGCAACCTAGACGTTAAATTCTACATTCATACTTAGTGGATATTTTATAGGTTGAATCCAAGATTTTTCTCTGCTCAATATATTGTTGATGATCTGTAAATACATTTTTTGTATTGTGTTGTAATAATGTTGTTATAATGGCAGCTGAAATGACACTGAAAGGGGGTGAAAATAGCCCTCACAACATAAGGTTTGCATTTTGAAAGTTTCTCACTCCAAAATATGACTTTAAAATACTTATTACCTATTTTATCACCAACGACAGGCAGACAGGCAGACAGGCGGAGGCAGTGAGACAGTCACACTGACACAGACAGGCAGCGTTTTTGTCAAACCGAGTCTCTGGATAGATTTGTGTTTGACAATTCAATTAAGGCTTCTTTCTCTCTGTGGAGGTTTTGGTGTTTGTTGGCTTTATAAAACTCTATCTCATAGACACCTGCCAGCTCAGAGCTGATGCAAGCAGAAGGACGAGCAAGCTTAATCATACAGAGAAAACGAGAGAGAGAGAGATTTTAAAACTGGAGAGAGTCCAGTGGGGTGGATGAGGAGAGGCGAAACGGTCTCTCAACAAGTGCGGAGAAGCCTAGAAAGTAAATCAGGAAACAGTTGTGCTGCGTTAAACAAGCTCAGAGAATTGTACCTTGACATCTGCTTTTAATTAGCGGGGAAAATAAAAAACAGCACTCCATCTTGTTTTCCTCTTTTTCCATCTCTTTTCTCCTATCAGCAGTGACGAAGTGGCTAATTCCTCCCTCCATCCCTGCTTTTCTTTTCACACGAGCAGGTGGATCCTGCATGATACCGGTCTCATCGCGCCCTCCCTCACTGATAACAATGCAGAAACAAAAAAATCACTTGTATTCCCATAATGTTGCAGCATTTTTGGCAACATTATAGCCCAAAATTCACCTGCTGGGCACATAGTTTCACCGTGGGTGTGTTTTACTTGGGTCACTTCATGCGATGCTGGGTGATGCATCAAATCTGTGATGAATAAACATAAACCTGTGCTGGGGAGCCATGCTGCTGGCACTACTCTCACGACTTTACGTTAAATACAGAGCGAATCCAAAAATCATTTAGCTTAGCATAGCATATAGACATGAAGAATGGGGAAACAGCTAGCTTAGCAATCTCAAAAGCTCAAAAATCTACCTAACAGCTCTAAAGCTCACTAACTAAGATGTTGTAAAGCCAGCTCTGTCCCAAAACATCACAGACAATCTCCTCATCCGACTCCCAGCAAGAATATTTCACGGACACTTTGACATGTAGACCTCTGAGGACGGGGATCGAACCACCGACCTCCTGAGAGGTGGACGCCGGCCCTACCTGCTGTGGCTCAGAGCACAAATGTGCCATAATTTAACCAAAGGCCCAGTGTATAACTTCCTACAATGGTCCCGTTTCACATAGGAAATTTGGACTTATCAATCATGGCAGGTATAAATGGAGTGCAGCTATGACATCTAACAATGTCTACCTTGAAAAAACTGTATTGGTTGAAAAATGCACCAATGATTATCATGACTGCCTTAAATTACAACTGAACATTTACACATTTAGGTTCAACAGCCAATTAAAATCGAGGTGCTAAAATCAAGTAATTTCAAGGTTTGCAGGGAAACGATTTAATTAGCTGCAGCAACCGTGTGACCAGTGCGTCGGCGCGTCATGTCTGCGTTGTTTGTTATGAAAGCAGCAGGTTTGGTTTACCTGAGGCCTCCAATGAAACCTTAACATCAGGCTTTAAGGTTAAATTAGCCACACTGACGGTGTTCAATCTGAATCACACCTTTATCTGATTTCATTAACACTAAAAACAACCTTTCCTTCTCGTATTCCTCCTCTTTCCTTTCTTCTCCTCCCTTCCTCACCTCCCTGCCTCCTCTCGCCGCTCCTCCCCCACCTACTCCCTTCATCTCACCCCCCCTCCCTTTACTTTCTTTCTTCTTGCCTTTTATCTTCCGCCTCTCCTCGCTCTTTCATGGCGTCCTGTCGTCAAGTGTAAACATGACTGAGCGCCCGAGCCAGAGGGGTTCGGCTCCTATCAGCTCTTCCTCTGCTCTCGTCCTCCAGTCACGCCCCTCCTGCTGATACCGCCGAGGAAGCGGCGAGGTTCAGTCGCCTCACCTCACTTCACAAAATAAGAAATGGGCCGCTGGAAAAGGTGACAACTGCTTTTATGAAACAAACAGCGGAGAGAAATCTAAAGAGGATCTGGTGCTTTTTAAAAGGAAAGCGGGGAACGCAGATCATTTCATTTTAAAACCTTGACAAGCTGAAACCTCTGTTCTAGACTTGATTTTAAGATACTTTTAATTACCCACAAATCAATCCATGGCATGCATGTGTTTCAGCCTCCTTTGGTTCACAGTTTTGGTTTGTACATTAGCTGTATGGCAGCATGATTCATTCAATAACTCATCCTAAGTTTCGACTTCATCCCACTCCACTTTCTAATAGCTGAAAAAGAAACAAAACCTATGATTTTCCTGATTATTTGGTCCATACAGGAGCAGGAGTGAGACTCCGCTCCAAAAACAGCAGACAAATGTGCTGCTGCTGCAGTGGCTACCACAGTCTGACATGATAAATTTGGGTGTCGAGAATCTTTGCGGTTGGGATGGAATTAAAAATAGCAGCACACACGCACACACTCTCACCCCACATGCACCTGTACAGGAAGGACCCTGTGCATTAGTTATGTAGCAGTTGGTTCGTGGCGCTGATGGGGAAGTGAGAGCAGGGCTCAGGTGAATTCCATCAGCGCTGGTCCAGCCCACTAGTAACAGATGACCACTGAAAGCAGCACAGAATTAGCAGCCATTTACTGAGAAGTCAGTCACACAGAGTCAGTGTGTGAAGGGAGCTACAACCTCCAGCCTGCACACCCACAACCTTCACAGCCTCCTCGTTTACTTCATTCCTTCTGAGGTGGACAATGAAGCAACAAACTCTGTGATTTATGGCTGCTTTCACAAACACATCCATCATGTTAAACGCACATTATATGAAATGACTTGCCACTTTATTTGAAGGGGCGTGCATACGACATGACACTGTCATCACACCATCATAACATGACATCTGTCATGGAAGCTTTATGAATGTTTATGACTGTTGTCATTAACTGTCATTTCGTCAATTAACTCTAACCCCCATTAAAAATGACCCTAATTGACAGAATGACACTTAATGACAACAGTCATGAACATTCATAAAGACTCCATGTCCATGACAGGTGCTACAACCGCTGCACTGTGCATTTTATCTCAAGTAGGTTGGATGCTCATAGGTGAAATGCTTGTAACAGGTAAAAAAAGTGTGAAAGAATGCATTCTGGGTGAAATTATTTAGATGTGGTGCAAAAGGTAAAATAAAGTGGAGAAAGGACACAAACAATGCTATGCTAGCTGCTCTATGAGGCAATACACAGTTTACTTTGAGCTAAATGCTATAATCAGAATGCTAACACGCTGATGTCTGGCAGGTATCATGCTTCCCATGTTCACCATTTAGCATGTTAACATGCTCGCAATAGCAACACTAAACACAAAGCACGGAGCGATGCTCACACTCAAGGTAAGCACGGAAGCCCTGGTCGGTTTTCTGCAGTGACAATAAAGTTTATTCAAACTGCTGTGCAATGCCATTCTGTACAGACACTCAGAATACAAAAAAGAAAAACCATGGAGCCACAGATGGTTAGAAGACAGAAAGTCTGGTGTGTTTGCTCTGCAGTGAAGTTCACTTTTATATCACAGCAGTCTCAAGAATACATTTTTAGCCACAACGAGGAAAACGCTATTCCAACCATATTACGACAAGCTCAGCACAGTTCATGACGCTTCGTGACATCAGCCATGCGACCGCACTCAGGACTGCACATCAAACAACAACCGATCTGGCAGAAGTTTGGTCCGATTATGAGTGAAACACAATAACGCAGCCTGTCAATGAATCACAAGCTGTGTTCAGCGTCTTGCTTGAGGACTCTCTGACAGACAGAGGATGGACGTTGATGGACGCAGTGGGACAGAAGAGTTTGTCTACCAGCAGGTCACCAGCCTGCCACCTGTCCTACAGCCGGCCTACAGAAGGAGGCAGATGGGGTGTATTGTACAGTTAAAGTAAAAAACGGTCAATCATTATTCTGCAAAATGCTATTAAACAGTGACACCCATCAGTGAGTGACCTCATCAAATCACTTGTTTTGTTATAAACTCAAGAAGTTCAGTTCAAGCTGACAGAAAACAGAGACAGAGAGGAAAGAAACAGCAACCGACCAATATCTGACAAGTTTTTTGGTTCGATTTTCACATTTAATAAATTATCCAAATAGTTGTCTATTCATTTCAGTCTATTAACTAATTGATCAATTGACCGTTTCTTTCAGCACTAATTAAAATGAGTCTGTTTCCATGGCTGCATCTTTGATCACTGATCAGAGATGAAAACCAGCTAAAACACTGAAGAAGGAACGACTTAGAGTCAGACTCCCTCTGTGTGGTTAACAAAGTACTAACACTGCTAATTCTGGCTACACACACACACACACACACACACACACACACACACACACACACACACAGTGATTATAAGTGAGACTGAAACTAATGTGTTTGTCTGTTTCTCTCTTCCAGTAATTATTTAGAAGTCTGTCAACAGAGTCGCGAAGAGGGAGGATCTGCATCTCCTCCTCTCCTCTTCGCCTGCACGACATGGCCAAAAGTATGTGGACGCAACACCCATGTGTGATTACTTTAATGCCTCATCCTAAAACCAGCGCGTCTCGCTGTTAATAACTTCAAACGAACGTCATGTAAACGTTTCAAACATCATTAAAAATGCAGTTTCAGTGAGTATGATCAGCTGTTTGGAAGTCTGTAAAACTGTAAAACACATGAGGAGACATTTGTGTTATTGTGCTGGTTGTATAGTAATATAATAATGTCTAGTTTAAAAATGAAAGTTATTTTTTTTGTCTGAGCTCCTCATTGATTTTCTGCATTTCTTTACATGTGACAGCAGATTAAATACCTTTAGTTTCTGATAAAAGATAAAACACACAATCTGCCACATTTCAAACATTAGGTCGGGCATTCTTCACTATTTTCTGATATTATTTTAGACCGAACAATTCATAAATTAATTGAGAAAATCACTGGCAGATTAATCAATGTTAAAATTGAAAAGACAGTATTTACAGCTACATACAGCATATAAATGATGTCAGCTTCTTATTTACCAGAAACTCACCGGTCTTGGAATTCAAAGTAAATTTCCACTTAGTGGCCTTAAAGTCAGGAAAATATTGCGAGTGTATGACGTTTTCTCTACTTCCTGTTTCTGCTCGCTGCATCGCTTCACTGAACCTGCTGAGTCAAATTATCAAATCTACAAAACTGCAACATCACAGAGAATCGAAAATGATGTCTGGTGCATATTAAATTTAGCCTTGTTGTCATTTCTTCTTTTTTTTTTTTTTAGACGTACACATTTATTTTCTCATCACATGCATCTGCTGTTATATCTGCAAGAGGCTTTGTAAATGAAAAAAATATTGTTATTTTCAAATACTATATATGTATTTTGAGAAATGTGGGGAAATTCTGACAAGAATTTAGTTGGTAATGACTTAATTACTGATTAGTTCAGTGCCTTTTGGTGATTACTGAAAGATTAAACTGAAAAAGAGACAAAAGTCCAGATTCCCTGTTTTCTCCCCTGACGCTTCTGTTACCGACGGCGAACGTTAACAGCGACTGGGTAGAGGTGCATCGTGGGATTGCCACCTGGATGGCACCTCCTTTTCTGGAAACAAGGAGTGAGAAGCTGCTAACGAGTTAACATGTCTGCATGGGTGCAAGGCTGGAGGTACACACAGACACACACAGTGACGCACAACACACACACACACAGAGCAAGAAGCACAAAATACACACACACTAGATACAAGCAGTAGAACACACACACAGATATGTTTCTGCAGGCATTTTCTCAGTCTCTGCACTTGTTGATTAGATTTCTGCAGAAGAAGAAGAGTGAGTCAGTTCAGTCCCCCTGTTAGATCCTAATATTGCAAAAGACATCCAAAGAGCTGCTCCTCAGGTTCTACGTTCTCCCACACTGATTCCTCCTGAATGGACCACGCTGCTGATAAGTGTGTATTTATAGTGTATAGTACTACACTGAAAAACTATGAAAACACTGACCCCCTGTAGGCTTGAACAGTGGCTCTGAGAAGGTTTCACAACAGTTCCACTCCTGCGGCATAATCCACTTTTCCTTGCTCTCCACCCACATCCTCAGTATGTACTGTACCAAACACTCATATTTTTGGCTAAATACACAGCTTCTGTTGTTGAGTAACATCACATTTTGGTGGCGTATTGAAAAAAATGTATTTGTGTAAAACTGAATATTGAGTTTCAAGATTTCCGGCTCACTGCTACAACAACAATGGAAGGTAACATAGCTCACCTTGTACCTGGTTCGGCTGAGGGGTCGAAGCTTAAAACCTTTGACAGTGAAGAACCTGCACATTTAAGATACAAGCTTGAAGTCAAAGCCCAAATACACAGTGGTAATTCACCACTTACGGATCCAACCACCATAAAACTGAACAGAAGAAGACTCCAGCCTACCTCACTCAACCTACTGTGACAAGTGTCTAAAACGAAACTCACATTAGGGGCTACTTTAGCTTTAGTCACCAACAAAGAAACATCAGACCGATCAGAATCGCCTCTCAGGCCTGACGCACATTCACCTGTCGAAGAAGACCACAGAGACGTTTGACTCAAAGCCGGCTGTCGATCTGTGGATGGAGACAACCAATCGGAGGCTCAGGAAGCTGAGGTGGAGGACAGTGAGAAAGGCACCGGGGTGGATAGAAAAGAACATTATGTATCGCCTGAGTACCAAACACCATCTCCTGGTAATCACTTCAGTGCCTGTCTAAAAAGTTACGTGCATCCCTGGTGATATGACCTGTTTAGTTACCTTGTTTTTTAGCAACATGGTTTTCTTGAATTTCATGTTGGGGACTAAAGCTGTAGATCATGGGAATGTTCCACATGTTACACACAGTGTTACTTGTTGAAAGCAACATGTTGCAGCTGTCTTTGAAATTAGGCAGCAGCCTCATTATGTACCAAACAATAATAATAATAATATTAATAAGCCATAAGTTATGTTTGTTGGTAAGTAAGTCTTCATTCTGAAACGAAACGTCTCCATCTTTCTCACATTTGTGTCATCTCTAACCCCCCTCAGTTCAACCTCTCTCATTTTCTGTGGAGGCCTCCCACCCCCCCGTCTCTCTCTGAATAGTTAATCATGCTCTGTTTTTGCCTCGTTAAGACTTAATGCAGAGAACAACAGCTCTGGTTTAAATCAGAGGCTGTGACTAAAATCAATGAATAGAAACCAACCTCATCTTTGTCTTACTATCTCTCTCTCTATACCCCCCCCCCCCCCACCCTCTTCCCCTCTGTTTGCTGCAAAATTGTATCCCATGTCTTTCACTAACTACATTAGAGAGCAATTACAGCTTAATGGCTGTCGAGATCCATTATCGACATTCATCTAACCTTTAAATATTTCAAGATAATACCGCTTTAATTTGTGAAATTTAATGGAGAGAGAGAGATGGAGAGAAGGGGAGAGAAAGAGAGACGGTTTTCTCTTCCTCCCCGCCAGTGACAACTGTCTACTTCCAGCTTAAACTCTTCTCCTCCCTTTCTGCTTCCTCCTTCCCCGTCCCACACTTCTTCCACTCTTCTACTTTCTCTTTCCTCTTCATCCCTCCCTCCTGCTCCTCCTCCCTCTACCCTCCCATCCTTTTTTCCTTGCCTGACTCGTTCCTTCCCCTTTGCTCATCTAAAATTTGAGGAGCGGATACACTGAACAGCTTTTGCAGTGTCTGGCAACAGCAGTGAAAAGCAAGAAAATCAGAGGGAGGAGTGAATTAGATCGATTGTCTCACAGTGGGAGGTCAGTTGATAAAGATTATCTGGTACATGCATATAAACACAAAAAATACCAGGTGGACCAGGTGTTCTCCCTCTGCCTACACTCTACCTACAGTCTGTGCTGAAACCTGAGGTGAAATATAGACTACAACAACATTTCTCTCACTTTCCGATGATGTTGTTCCTCATTTTGTCTGCCAGTCCCTTGGAAACCCCTGAAGGACCCCTGAGACGTCCTGAAAACCCCCCTCTTCTCTGAAAACAGCCATGTAACCGAAGCTAAACAGAGGGGACTTCAGACCTTAACAGTCTACAGGTGGATTTCATCAAATTCAGAGGCCCCGAAAAAACTGGCACGAGGAAGCCAGAGGTTATCAGAGAACACAAACATATCGCTGAATGCACAAACACATGAAATGTAAAAGCTTTACTGCCTTTACGACCAGTGTGTGTAACATCAACAGGAAACACAGAGTGCTGCCACCTCACTGAAGCTAGCTTTCATCATAAAACTAAACCAAAACTACCAGCCAGCACAGGAAGTTTCATTATTAGAAAAGGTTGGTGAAATTGGCAAAACAACCAAAAACAACTGCGCAAAAAAGTTTTTATGCTCCCTTCCGCCTTTGAAAAAGAGTTCATGTACTTCGTGGGAGCTCAGAGACACGAAGAAGAAGCTGTTTCTGCAGATTAAAGCGTCTCCTCTTCTTCTGAAATGGTGCGAAATTGTTGCGGCTGGAGAATTGGCAGCATTTACTGCTTATTGCGATGAGCTGACTCCTAATAATCGCTTAACTGTGGTGGATGGAAACAAGCAATCATTTACATTTTCCTTTGGTTTGAATTTGGTTAAAATTTGCAATAAATTTCAATGCAAACCCAGCTATTGGGGAAGGTGGAGCAGAGAATGATTGGTGTTCTTGATTGATAAATGACTTAAAGGATAACTTTCGACCTTATTTGTAGCATTAAATACGCCCATTTACTCACCCAGACAACTTTGGCGGTCAGCTACGAATACACAATAACGAACCATAGCTGTGCCAAACTACAGCTAAACTAGCCGACCGCCGGCTAAGAGGGGAATAGCACCAGCATATCATAACAAAATATTGGAATATGAACGAGTTTCGCTGCAGATTATGCGTTACATAGAGGCTGCGCATGGATGCCCCGAGTACTCGCATTATACGGATATACGCGCCGCTCCTCTGGGGCTAATTTCTTCAAAATGACTCCAAATGCCACCAAAGTTGTCTGGGTGAGTAAATGGTCGTATTTAATGCTAGAAATAAGGTTGTAAAAAACAAAAGTTATCCTTTAAAAGATGAGTTCTTTATCAAAATTGCTGTTGATTCAATTTATCAATCAATCAATTAATTGGCTAAACTTTATTTTCTGCCTGGGAATCAATAAAATTTTACCTAAACTTAAAGTAAAGTAAAATAAATATAATATTTTTTACAGGGAACAGAAAACAATTGGGTTTAAATTAAAAATAGCATCTCAACAGACTTGACTTAAATTTCCCAAAAAGTTGATTGAGGGAAATTAATAGAAAAAAAGGTTATTTTGCATGACAAAACATGACACCAATATTAACATGTTTTAGTTCAGTACACTAATCTATTATTGTTTTAAAGGACGACTACATGATTTAATATTGCGCTTATAAAAATTGTGGGGCACACAAGGGACAGATTATTTAAAAAATGGTTAAAATCAAAGCAGCAGGGGCTGAAATCTCCTGACTGCTAATCCTTTCGTATGGGTCAAGCTTGAACAAGTCTCGAGCCTACATTTCCCATAATGCGACTCAGTAGTGTCTTTTTATAGGCCCCTTCCTGTTAAACACACACACACACCTTTCAAACACTGCTCCATCGTGTCTGACCCTGAGACAGAGAGAATTTTCTCTTCACACGCATGAATACTCAACACATGAAAAACTGTTGTCGCGATGTGATAAGTGAGACGCCGCTGCACTCAGAGGACGACACAGTTGTAGTCTGTTTTGAGTCTGTCGAGAGAATCTGTGGCAGCCGCGGCAGAGTGAGAATGCAGCTTGTTAAGGAAACAGGTAAACATTTTCAGTGCTAATTTGCTCCAGTTTGTTTGCCATCAGGCCAATTTGTATTGTTGCAAACCAAACTCCACATCCTACCACAGATGAGATTCATAAAGTGTGGCTGAAAACAGCAGCAATCCAATTAATTCACACTTAACATGCTACACGTGTGTGTGTGTGTGTGTGTGTGTGTGTGTCATCCTCTGAGAGCTTGATATTATTTCACTGGGCTGCAGTTATTTTTAAAATATCCACAGTGAGAACAGTGCTGCAGAAATAATCCCCAGGACAGCATTTTTCCTCGTGATTGCAGGTAAAACACTGGTGTGCGGAGGTACGAGGCACACTGAGAACACGGCCACCAGTCCCAGTCCTCCCATTAATTCCAGTAAACAGCAACCCTCAGTGGTATTTTACCCTGGCTCTTACTATATGTTATAGTTACCAATATGCTCACTGTTTAAAAAGCTTTTTGTTTGCTTATCGTAGAATATAATTTCCGTTTTCATTTTTCTTTCTTATTGAGACCAGGCAAAAAATATATTTCCTTTGCAGAAATGAAGATGCAGCTGCCAGGTTTGACACAAAAACACTGTTTGAGTCTCTAAAACGTAGCCGTCTACTGCTAGCAACATTAGCATTGCAGCTAAGGTGCAGGTCACGTGACGCAGGCTGCCACAAAAGTGCTTTTTCCCAATGCAATCATTACAGAAACCGCCGTAAACCAATGAATACACATTTTAAAAGGTCACAAATGCTCTGAAGTGACTAATGGGAAAGTCCTGATTCAGACAGAGAAGCTGCTCCATGTTTCCAAACAGCTCCTTCGGTGGTGTAGCAGCAGTGTAGCATGCATGCTACGCCCAGGGGGGAGGAGGTTGGTTTACAATAACTACAAGTGTATTGGCAGGGTCTGTCATACAGACAGGGAATGGTTAGTTAATCAAACACAGACATGCACATGGACTTCAACACACTCACACACACTCTCACACACACACACACACACACACACACACACACACACACACACACACACACACACCAGGGACTCCAGAGGTTTCAGGGACCAGATGTCAGGAGGGCAGAGCGTGACACTTGACTAAGAACAGGCCTCACTGGAGGGTGTGTGTGTGGAGTCAAAAGCCGCTGCTCTCTATAACTTCATTGATCTCAAGAAAACACCCACACCCACTTGCACACACATACGCACACACGCACACACACTAAAGTGAAGGCTTCCCTTTGAAAACCACATAATACATGTCTGGGCACGCACGAAGGAGAGTTCTGCTGCTCTGTCTAAACACACTGAAGCACGTCCGTGTGTGTGTGTGTGTGTGTGTATTCCACTGTTCAAAATCACAACAACAATCCTCTAAAGACAAAACTGAACTAAGTTCAAAACAGACCGCTGATCTTCCTGAAGGTTTTCTCACAAACACTGAGTCCATCCAACGCGTCGAGGGTGTTTTACTTTCAGTCATGTGTGGTTATGAGGACACCAACTGCAGCCTTGGGCTGCTCATTAGAAATGACACAAACACTGATGGCAATAGAAACGGAGCGGGGTGCACCATGGGAAATGCCACTCGGAAGACAAAAACGTCTTTGGCTAATAAGCCAGGTGGCTAACTTTCATTGAAATAAATGGACGCCATGTTGGCATGTCGCAGTATCCATTTCTCATCATACATCAGTGAAGACGGCAGTGTAAGCTTAAACCATTCAAAAAAGGTTTTGCATGTTCATGAGGTAGTAAATACATTGAATACAGCCAGTCCTCTGTGTAAGTAAATGTAAGCAAATCTGCTTGTTTAGTAATACTTGCTATTATGTAGCCTGTAGCATAATCTACGATTACTGTTAGCATAAAAAGGCAGCTACATTTCATTTTTCAAAATAAAATCAATGATAAGATAAATCTGATTGACTTCTGCAAACAAAGACTGTTTCTGTGAATCACACTGAAAGTAAACTCTGGTGTGTGTGTGTGTATGTGTGAATGTGCGAGTGTGTGTGTGACTGTCAGACTCTATAACTGCAACCATTATGTTAACAGAGAACAGAACCTGCTGCTGCAAATTTCACGTTATTACTATTAAGAGAAGTGCGGCCTGGTCCACATGCTCCAACACACACGCAGAGACGACCAAGCCGAACAAAAACTGCATTCATGTAAGCTCACAAACACACACAAAGACAAAAAAAAATCAGTTTCATCATATGCAGTAGGAAGAGATTTTGGGAAACGGTGATCGAGCAGATTCTGAAAAACTCCAGTTCCACATGACCTTTGACCCGCTGAGTGATTTGAGAAATGACCTTTTCTGATCGAAATACAAAATGTTTTTTAGAAATCTGTTCTGAAACACTGAGTCACGGTGCAGCGATGCATGCAGCTCAGCGCTGCAGCAGGATCCTGCAGGACGAACACATCAAAGGCTGTTCTTACTGTACTTTACCATGTATGCATGCTCACCATGTTCCAGTAAACTGTGGCTTTAAATATGGCAGCAGGTTTCAGTTTGAGTTTCAGTTTACCTCTCTCTCTCTGTTGTTCAGCCATTCACTCGCTCACTCCAGCAGCATTTTCACTGTCCTCTTTGTTGAAGCTGGGTTTTGGTAACCAGAAAGAGTAAGCTAGATTTTAAAAGAATTCGACCCCTCCCTGCGGCGCTGCCAAAGGAGGTCTCATACAATCATTTGGGCTGAATGAAATGACCAGAAGTGCTTATTACAGGCCTGCCACAGATTCTATCATTTTGTCAGCTTATTTTTTTGTTTTACTTACGTTTTTTTAAATGGGCTTTTAAGCCACATTAGTACCTGAACACAACATCTTGGATTGGATGGACTACCTGGAATTTTGTACAGATATTCATGGTCCCTAGAGGGTGAAATCAAATTACTCTTGACGATCCCTAGACTTCTCCTGTAGCACCACCATGAAGTTGACATTTTTGTCTAAAAGTGAAATGTCATGACAATTATTGGATAGAATGTCATGAGATTTGGTTCTGGTTCTTGCAGTAGCAGAAACACCAGCGTTTCTGCTAGCTCTAAACAACACCGCGTTACGCAAAGCAGTTCTTGAAATGACATAACAACAAACAGGCCTGAAGCAGTGACGAGGCTTTCGCTGCTGAGGAGGAAAGAAAGTGTCCAGATCAGGAACTTTGAGAGACTGAGTGGAGCTGCAGAATCATTTCAAGATCGTCATACTCGCGGCAGGAGCCCTGTTTGATTCATTACCAAAAACGCAGAGAGTTTACATCAGAATCAACCAATAACTGCAATCCAGTTCATCCTTGAGAGCAGGACAAACCAGACACCTTCACAACGCATGACTCCTGAAGGTAACCTCGTTTCTAGAAAGTGCTTTCTATTGGAATTCATATATGCAGAGTTCACCTCACACATCACCGTTTGCGATCCACTACAAAAATAACAGACAGAGGCCTTAAGACAAGATTTATGCACGACAGATACTGCATGCATATTCATTCACACATACACACTTAAACACACACACACACACACACACTTTTCAAACATGCAGAGCTACAAATTAGAAAGAGCTGAGTAAATGTGGAGCAGGGCTGGGGGTAGCAGGTCTGCAGCCGTCTGAGCGTGGGCCGTGGAGAACAGTCACTACTTGTTTTATTGCCTCATGATGTACACCTGCAACGACTGAGCAGAAAAAAAGAGGTTGAGGGCAGACAAAAGGCTTACATCTGAGAGATAGAGAGAGAGCGAGAGGTAGTGTGGGAACGCCCGTGTGTGTGTGTGTGTGTGTGTGGAGGGGGGGTCTCAGGTTACATCCTTACTTACAGACAAGCTGCCAAATGAAACCGTCTGTGCACATGTAGCTTGCACCCAACAACACACACGTCTACATATGAATGGTAGCTTGAAAAACAAAAGTTTGTGAATATGTGGACGTCGATTTTTCACATTCTTTGTCGTTCTTTTGATCTGGATCTCTTTCTCACTGTCTATAGTTCCAATGATGGGAAATTTGCTGCTACAGCATGCAGCGATACACAATGAGCTCTGAACTCCGTGACAATGGTTCGTGTCTGACCCTTTCCTGTTTCGCTAGGCCCAGAAACAAACTGTCTTCCCAGTTTGGTGTTGAAGAACTGGACTGGACAACATCAGGTCTCAGCCGAAATGCTCTTGGGGCTGAATGGAAACAAATCCCTGCAGCCAGGCACCAACATCTGGTGGAAAGACCTCCCAGAGGAGTGGAGGCTGGTGTAGCGGCACATGGATGCCCGTGGTGTTAGAAAGAGAGAAATCATATTTGGGTGTATTGTTTGGTTGTCCACATACTTTTGGCCATGTAGTGTACTTAAAAGAGTAGTCTGGGCAGAGTTACGACACAGCTCAGACCTGGAGAGGACCTTTGACTGCACCCAATAGTTGTTGCCCAGTGCCACAGTAATAAAATTCTATTTTATTCTACTCTGCTCAAAGCCACAATGTTTCAATTTAATCAATAAACAAAATAAATCAGACCGTTCTGGGGATGTTGTGAGGTAGATGTTTTTCTCTTTTGATGGAGCTATGCAAGCATATTTCCCTCTGTTTCAACTCTTTGTTCTAAGCTAAGCTACACGTGGTTTTTCCCTGAATAAATGCATTACACAAAGTTTTTTTCAGTTCAAAGTTCAAATAAAGGTTGAATTCAAATCTATGTCTGATATTCAGGTTACGTCCTTGTCAACGGACGAGGTGACAACAGGTCTGAACACTCGTTCAGTGAAGGAAACAGTTTATTGAGGAAACAGGGAGCGGAGCTGTTGTTTTCCTGACAGCGCAGCCCTGCCTCGTGGTGAGGATTTACTGATCTTTGCTCTAGATTCCTGCTTCTAAAACACACATAATACCTTTTTTCCACAGAGGTACCAGGAACCATTCATTTAGGGCAACTTTGTGGTCTAAAATCAAATTTGACTGTTCGAACGTACGCAGAAATACAGTCAGTTCACCCCCCCCCCCACACACACACACGCTACAGTGACAGACCCCTGGTCTCGCCTTGCCTCCCCTCTTACAGAGTCACTGAAGCAATTAGTTCTGCTTCCTCAGTCCGTACTGCCTGAAGTATTTAAACCTCTGGCCGCACCCAGAGCCTTCTGTCTGAAAGAGTTACGCCAGAGAAAAAACAACCAAAACCTCCAGAGTCCCTCCCTCATACGCACATCCTTACTGCATGTTTAATCCGCTGACACGTTTTCATAGATAAAACTGCTCTGTCCAGAGTAATTGTATGGATTAAAAAAAAACAAAAACAAATTTGATCTCATGTTCTGACTCTGATGAAGGTGAAGACTGATTCACAACACAGCACTCCCACGTACAAAGCCTGGTCCAGGAAGTAACAGGCTTCTTAGTTTAGTGGGGAAGAACTTGACTGACCCGCGCCGAGCCCTGACCCTAACCCCATCCAGCACCTTTGGAATCAACTGGAACGAGCCAAACGTGTCACCCAACATCAGTGTGAAATCCCTGACGCTCGATTTCAAAACGTGGTGGAAAGCCTTTCCTGATTAGAGGAGGCCGCTACAGCAGGAGAGTAACGCCTGTTGTCTTGGAATGACATATTCAGCCATCACAGGCGGGTGTAATGGTCTGGTGTCCACATACATTTGGCAACGTAGTGAATATCTAACATTGCACGGATCACGAATCATTTCTTTCCAATCGCGGACTTTTGGTTTTGGATCTGCAACCGAGATAAAAAAGCACAATAACGCAAACGTGTTTATATTTGTTTTGCAGAAGTAGGTGTCACATGCTTCCAAATGGTGGTTATTTCTTTTAAAGCTGCAGTGTTGTAAATCTTGTTGATATACACCTCTGCCTTCCAAGAACACAGCAGCAGGGAAACAACTTCATAAAGCCGCATTTATTGGATAATTGGTCCTTCAAATGGCTTCAAGCTGTTGAAGGATGGCCATCCAACAGGCAGCAGGCCGGAAAATGGGAAGAAAGAGGGAAGTCTAGGGGAAAAAAACAAAACAAAACCGAAGTAATGTCCTCTTTAATGTCCTCTTAACCAAAGGCTAAAAACACTGTGTGGAATTGAAGGTTTCACCCTGAAGTTATTACAGACACAAAACTGTCAAATAAGACAAACAGCCTAAAATACACAACTCAACTTTTTCAATTAACATTTCGTGGTGCATTTTGCAGGGATAATTCAGCGCAGTGCAGCCAGATTAGAGGGTTCATCATTGTGAATCTGATCCGAGTACAAACAGCCGTTTCTGTGGAAAAGTCCAAGTCAGGTCCGGAGTCATTCAGGACAAGTCCAAGCCACGTTTCATGGTAGTCTCAGCAAGCCGGAGTCATGAGGTAAAGCCCAGCGTGATTTCACACAAGTCCGAGTCAGTTATCAACTCCTTCAGGGTAGATGCAGGTCAAGTTTCAGTTCTGTCAGAGCGAGGGTCAAGTCAAGTCTGAAGTCATGCGAGACAAGTCCAAGTGGCTCGTCAAGTTTTTAGGACTAAGTCAGAGTCAAGTTTAAAGCAATTTGAGTCATTTCTAGAACCCATCTTAAGTAAAGACATTTCAAGTCCAAGTCCAAGTCAATACTTAAGTCCTTTACAGTAAGTCTAGTAAGTCAGTTCTGTCCAGTCTCTGAATGCTGACCACTACATTTTTATTTCATCACATTTTCCCTTTAAAACTTTATCAAAAGTATTTTTTACATCACTGTGAAGAAAGTCCTTTAAATGCACAGGTCTCATAAACGACAAATGATTAATATTAGAATATTAAAAATAGAAAGTGAATGGCTCAGTTAAGATCAAGTTAACACTGCAGTTCAAGTACAGCCTCCAGCTGTTTCTAAAATACTTTGATGTTGATACTGGCAATCAATCCAACACTCACTGTGATCACAGTTTTAGCTATAGCTTACTGGTTTTATGAAGAAACAAGTGAAAGAGAAGGCAGTTTGTCATTGAGTTTAAACTGGAGAAACAGAGGCAGAGAGAGAATGAGTGGGAAGAGACAAAAAGAAAAGAGTAGGAAGAACGACTGGATGAAAGAATGGAAAAAGACAGAATGAAAAGAGGAAAAACTGAGGTGGACAAAAAGTCAGCGAGAGAGAGAGAGAGAAAGAGAGAGAGAGAGAAATGTTTGGAGTGAGAAGTTCTTACTATTCAGAGTCCTGACAGTGTGGAATGTGAGAGGGGAGATCAATGTGGTATCTCAGACACACACACAAATACTCTCTCTCACACACACTCAGACCGCCAGATGTTCTTTAGCCAATGAGGAAGAAGCGGTCTGGTCTCCTCAGGTCAACCCACATGTGTCTCACACACACACACACACACACACACACACACACACACACACACAGAGAGAGAGAGAGAGAGAGAGAGAGAGAGTCAAGATCTGACCTGTCTTCCTCTCATCAGCTTTCCCTCCTTGCTACATCCACTGAGTGTGTGTGTGTGTGTGTGTTTGCCAAAATTCACTATTTTATCAATGAAAGGTTCACAGTTTGCAGCTCAGCTCTGTCCAAGGCACTCACACTGGCAGGGTTAGAGCTTCAATGGAAAGCTGCTGCTTCAAATCTACATACCAACCATTCCTTTATTTCTTCAGCGTCACTGTGTTGTGCTATTAGTGGCTGGCCTTTAGCAACGTACTGAACCCAACAGTTGCAGAATGTACTGTGAATGAACCAAGCAGCCAGGTATACAGCAAGTGTGAATGTGAATAAAATATGAAGAAAATCAAAAACAGCAATACAGTAAATTATAAATAAAATATATAATGAAATAGTAATAAGAAAACCTTTCAAAATCAGGTTTAAAAAAATAAATGTTTAAAAACTAATACAGACATTAAAACATAAATAATAAAACAACTGTTACTGGTACTTCCTGTCAAATCCTGTCACGCCTCCAGCAGGTTAAGCCAATCACAATGAATCCTCTGGTGACAAACCTCAAGTGGTCAGAAGGGATATCCACAACATTAGAGGTCAAAGGTCAAGATCAGCTGCGGGGATGTGTTAAAGCTTGTGGAGTCACTGTGTATTTCAGCAGGGTTCAGCGTCTTTCTACCTACAAAACATCCCTCCTGTCCTGCAGAACTCCATTAGAAAAATGTCTAAAAGAAGACTAAACACACTGGGACTTGGTGAAATAAACTAGTTTCATGCTGGACCAAAACACCAATTAAACGTCAGGGAAGGAGATCCAAATGAACACAAACACAGCCAGAGATGGAGGCATAAATTCACTGCTGATATTGTGTGTCTGAGAACGTGCGTGATTTGGAGAGCGCATTTTTCTTTTTCTTTCCTTTTTTGTTTAAAAACACAATAATGCCTCACACACGACCATAGCATGCATGCACACTTCTTTTTCTCTCCATTTCTCTCTGTCTCCACGAATACACACTTACAGTACACACACATACACACACACACACACACTCTGTCTGGCCCGTCACAAGACCAGATGGCACTAGGGGTGTTCCAGACAATTTACAGTCTGTATGTGTGTGTGTGTGTGTGTGTGTGTGTGTGTGTGCGCGCACACATGCACATGTGTGTGTGTGAGGAAAAAAGGGGGTTGGTTGGAAAATATATCTCCTCCACACACACACACACACACACACACACACACACACACACACAGGGTCACGTTACCATCACTTTTGGGGACATAACTATAACCATAACTGCTACTTGGCTAACCTAACCTACCCTAACCTAACCTTAACTCAAGTCTGCACTCTAAAACTGAGTGATGTATGTTATCAGGACTTACGTTTTGTCCCCATAATGTGACTGTGTAAACAGATTTATGTCCCCACAACGTAGGAATACATACACACACACACACACACACACACACACACACACACACACACACACACACACACACACACACACACACACACACAGGGACTTGGCAGTGCCACTCTGGTGCCAGTGCTGCCAAAGACTGAGAATAAAACAAAAGCCGGGGCGAACCATCGCACTGCTTCCCTCCTCTATCCCACCCCTAACTCTGAAACAGATGGTTTAACCCGCTGATCTCTGCGGTGTGAGGGTTCAGTGTGTCTCTGGCAAGTCAAGTCACATCACATTTGTGTTTTTCAATAATAATATACTAAGCCTCGATGAATACCTGTGATATCACAAAAATCATGTTTTGATGTATGCTGCAAAATGGATTCGAGGCAAAAGAAATGGAAATTGAATATTTACAGCCTCATGGCATCGTCATTGCAGGTCAGAGGACTGTTATTTTCAGGATACATTAGGATACCTGTATAACACCTGCATGGTTGGTTGATAAATTATTGCCTTTCAGTTCTGGTGGAATTCACCCTGTAAACATGAAGTCACATGGACTGACAGGTGACACTGATCGGACAGTTTTAACCTGATCACCAGATCACTTATGATAAGATTGTTTCATAAGTTCGGAGTTAGCAATGGACTAAAATAAAAAACAGTTCTGCATTTTAATTTCTGCTTTCCTTCCACAAATGAACCACACTAGAGTCCACTGGTTGGAGCACCATGATCCTCCTTTTTAAGCAGTCTCAGTTCAGTTGTTTAGTCCACAGAAGAGTTCACCTGACAGCTTTCACACCATCCCAAAGGGCTACAGTGTTCCTGTCATGCTTTGCTGCAGGTAACACCTGAGCCCTGTTTACCATAAATTTAAATATTATATTATAGTTCATAATTAATGAAATTTTGGCAAAGCTGCACCATGAAAAGTTTTTCATCCATCAACTTCCAGTAGGAAGATTTCTGAGCAGGTTTGTGGACATGATTTGACATGGGACATTAGAGAAATAATGTCACTATATTTGGCTTTGATGGAGTCAAAGCAATAGCTCACAGAGTGACATTTTGGGAAATACACTTCAACTCAGGTTAGACAACAAGATTGAAATCACTCTCATATATGTCTATTAGATATTAGCTTAGCTTAGCACAAAGACTGGGAACAAGGGGAAACAGCTAGTTTGGCTTTGTGCAAAGGCAAAAAAATCCCTCTATCAGCACCGCTAATTCACAAACTATGGCTAATTTGTACATAGCTAAGTGTACGCACAAAAACTTTTATAGGTCATTATGTCTGGAGTATTTTCTCCTAAGTAGTTGCCAGGCAATCAGCAGAGACTCCAGGAAGCTGTGCCCTGTTAATGTGTGAGTGAGCTTTAGAGGTGCTGGACCTTTGGATAGAGCCAAGCTAGCTATTTGCTGATTTTAGTCTTTATGCTAAGCTAAGCTAAACAGGTGCTTGCTGTATTTGACAAAGGAGTGAGGTCTTTCGTTAAAAAAGAGCCAATAAGCATATTCCCCAAAATGCTGAAATACTGCTTTAAGACCCTGAGAAAATATAACATGCATAAATAGCATAGTAACGATTAAAACTGAAGTTTAAACAGCTTTTATTAGTTAAACATTAAATAATCAAGGCTGTTTCTTTATATTCTTGGTTAAAGGATCCTTCTCTCTGTTTTGAAAGTTGCATGTCCTTTCCTATCTTACTTATTTCTGAAAGAGAACTATGTCTCTGGATGCTTCACACTGAAAAACACATTCAGTCTTGACGTCAGATCTGAGTTGTACAAGCTTGTGTTTTGTGTTGTCAAAAAGGAACTGGAATAGGAAACGTGGAATAAGAGCAGGATAAAGCAGTAAATGTTGAAGGTTGGAAGGAAATACAAAGTAAGAGGAAGGGGAAAAAAATCACATGACCACAGGACGATTTGCACTGAAAGCATCCAAAGAGCCTTGACAGGAGTCTAAATTAGAAAGAAAAGTCTTTTTCTGCAGTAACTGGCAACACTGTGAGGACAATATGTGAGTCAACAACAGTTTGCTGGTGTAGCTGAAGCTGGGGACTTCCAAGGAGGGAGGAGGAGGAGGCGGATGAATGGGTGGAAGGGGAAGAGAGAGAGCAACAGCAGGAGAACAACGATGACGAGGAAGAATATAACAGGGAAAACAGGACAAAAATGAGAATAATGAGTGACAGGAGGAAGAGAAAGAGCAGGAAAAAAGAAGAGATGGGGCAAACATGAAAGACTGATGATGGACAAACAACAGAATAAAGAAGGAAAAAACAGGCTGAAGGAGGGAAAGAAGGAAGTATGATGAGGAAGCTGATGCAATGTTGAGAAGGAGGTGGAATAGAAAGATGGAGAAGAAAGGAATAAAATGAAAAAGAGGCAAAGCAGGAAAAGAAAGATGCAAAGGTTGATACGAGTGGCAATACATGGAGGAAGAGGTGGATGAGGAACAATCAGGTGATAAAAGTTAAGAAGAGGAGGGAGGAGAAAGAGCGACAATAGAAGCTGGGGGGGGGGGTCACAGGAATGAAATGTGGGAGGAAAGGCTGAAGGAACCAGATGAAAATTGGGTGGAGAAGAGGAGAAGGTAGGAGGCTGATGAGAAAGAGGAGTAGGTATAGTATGAGGAAGAGTAGGTGGGAGAGGAGCATTTGGGTGAAAACAGGGAGGACGGAGAGGAGGACAAGGAAGAAGGGAGGATGAAAGAGGAAAAAGTGAAGGAAAAATGAATATTTAAGGAAGACAAAATGAAGGAGGAGGATGAGCGATGTAGTGAAAGTAACAAGGAGGAAGGAGGTGAATAGGAAGACAAGGAGGAAGTGATGAAGAAGGAGGTGAAGCATGAGGAGCATGACAAGTAGGGAGGTTAAAGGAAAGTGTAAAATAAGAGACAGGAGAGGAAGAAGAGGAAGAAGGAGGAAGTGAAGGAGGCTGACGAGGACGAGTAGTAAGGATAGGATGAAGAACACAAGGATGTAGAGGAGCAGTGACTGGGCACAAACAGCGAGGAGAAAGAGGAGGGCAAGAGGATGAAGAAGGTGGAGTCAGCTGCTCCGACGGCGACACGAGATTCTTCTCAATTAACAGCCACCATTTTCACAAAACACACCTCTTCTGCCTTCACTTCAGCCACTTACACACCTTCACACAAACACACACACACACACACCACACACACACACACTCTTACTCCTCATGAGCCACACACACCACAGACACTCCCAACTCCCAAAACAATTTAGCTTGTCACACACTTGCACTTACAAGCATAAACACAAACACGCACACACACACACACACACACACACACACGCACAGACTGCCGCCTCCCAGAATAAGTTGGCTGTCTCTAATTGGAGTGGTGTTTGTTGCGGAGAGGTGTTGAG
Source organism: Chelmon rostratus (assembly GCF_017976325.1). Lineage (NCBI taxonomy): Eukaryota > Metazoa > Chordata > Actinopteri > Chaetodontiformes > Chaetodontidae > Chelmon > Chelmon rostratus. Next base: position 3,614,089 of record NC_055676.1, on the reverse strand, counting down.
CGCCGCTGTAATTGCCAGGCAGGCTGGTTGACGTTCCCTGTCTCTTTATTTCTTAAGGACTGGGTAATTAGGCACGGTGACTGCGATTGTGCCGCCACCGCCGCCGGTACGGGCGAACAGGTGTGGGAGCGCGCCAAAACACGCGGCACCTCGCCGACGTCACGGACCGACCGCGGTGCGGGGGAGAAGGGCTTTTTACCGGGGACGAGGGGGCCTGCAGCCGTGAGGCTTCACCAAAAGATTCTGAAGATGGAGGACTGAAGCCATATTCACCACAGGAGGGAAGGAGCAGGTATTCAGTCAACTTCAGCTGATTGGAGAAGAGGAAACGAGCAGATTGTTCGACTGAGCAGGAAAAGAAAAGACGTCGACGCTCGTGAATATAACTCATATCTCAAAAACACTAATTGGGAGCGCAGCTTTGACCTGAATTCTGACATCACCATGCTAACATGCTCACAATGACAATACTAACATGCTGATGCTTAGCAGATTTAATGTTCGCCGCCATAGCTGGCTGTGTTGGCATGGTAACCTTTGCCGATCAGTACGAACCATTTGCTGATCGGCTGAGGCCGAGGGAAAGGCAGTTAGTTCTGCAGGTATTTGGTAGATGAAGTGTCAGAAGGCGACCACAGTGTGGGGAACAAACACGCCACCAAGCTTCATGTTGCCACATTAACTGAAAACAACGAATGTCAACCTGTTTGTGATGCTAGAAGAGAAGTCATTCATCCTCTGGGGAACATGAATATCTGGACCATGATTGGCTGACTGATACTGCCATCCAGCTGCTAGCGTAGCGAACAGACCAACTTGAAGGCGCCGTATTACCATGACTACCGATAATGCCAGTACCTGATAAGCTGGCACCACGTAACATAGGCTGTGTCAGAAATCGTGAAATCGTCCTTGACTACACAGTGTCTCCAAAAGAAACTGAACACTGCCCAGATTATTCTTCTCTTCTGGGGCCCCTCTTTATGTACCTTTCTTTCTCGTGCATGCAATGCATGATGGTACCTGGCTACTGGTTAGTGGCTGCACAAATGTAGCCTGGCTTCAAACCTCTCCCCCCACATCTCTGATCTGTCATTTACCTGCTACTAGTATTGCATTCAATGCCATCTGCTTCCCAAGTTGGAAAAATAATCAAGCCAATAGGTAGGATTAAGGAAGGAAATGTCACTTCCTGCGCCAGTGACAGGAAAATGACAGAAGCATGGATGAGATGGAAGTAGTCGCCGTCGGTCAACTTACAGGACTGACAAATCTTGAACTGGACTATATGTCACCAACAAACAGTCCACTGCTCCTGGTTACCACTACAACAGCTTCCACACTACGGCAACTGAAAATGACATAGACTCACAATTGACAGCGAACAGCATGAAAACAATATCAGTCGAGTAATGAGGTGAAATGAAAAGGAAATTCAGTCAGATAATCAGGCTGTCAACAGTGTAGCATCATCAAATATTCAGGAAAAGTGTAGAAAACAAAAAGTTGCCGCAGACTTTGTTCACTTTTTCCTATAGAAAGGTCTAAAAAACACTTCATTTTGTTGTCTCCACAGTTAATCACTGGTTTATACTGTACTTTGAACATACAAATCAGGCAGGTAACCTGCTGCAGGTGTACAACAGATGCTTCTACAACAGTCACTTCTGACTTCAGACCAGCAATTAAACACTGATTGCCTGTCGACGGTTAGTCAACTTATTACAAGCGGTTCAAAGCAAAACACGCACGCACACAGGCTGTCGGCACAGCTAAACACTGGAGGAACATATTTTATTCTTTTAGCTGATTCTGACATTCAGTTACAACAGTTAAACTCAGTCTTTAAAGCTTAGTAAGTGGCTTCAGTGACTGACAGAAATTCGATGTCTTTTCAATTGAACTTGGCCCGCTTATAACCTCTTTCAACCAGCAAGTCACCAAAACCAAGCTCACTGGGAGACACACACTAATTCAAACTAAATCTAAATCTAAAGTAAACAATGGAGATCTCGCCTAATCTAACGTTTCAAAATTCAAAGAAACCATCTAGAATCAGTCTAAACAAACTCAATCTGAACTCAGACTACGGTCTGGATTACCAACTGGGCAGGCGAGCAGCTGCCCGGGGTGGCCTGACTCTAAGGGGCCCAAAGGTCCCATCGTTGTGCGACAGCTGGGTTGTGGTAGTTTGGTTAAATGTAAATTTGTTGAAGAATAAAAGACACAAGTGAAAACTGAAATCAACAGAAAATGCTAGGGCTCTTAAGGCAGGTCCTGCAGGACCACAGCCGTGGGTTAGTGGGGGCCCACAGCGTCTTTCTTGCCCCATAATGGCAAATCCAGGCCTGCTAAAAGTGAAACTGAAAACACCACAACTAACCAAGAAAACGAGCCAAACTAAACAAATTAACTCGATAGAACTTGAGTCAAAGAGACCAAACTGAGCAAAATAAAAACTAATCTAAATTTAACAGCTCAGCCCAGCTCAGCACATCTCAGCATCGTCTTTGGGGAAAACATATGGAGCTCCGACTCGGTAGCGAGCCGGCCCGTCGAAGCAAGCGGCACGTCAATCTCCTGAGCTTTGAAAAAAAGAAGCAAAAAAAAAGGAACGCAAATCCACGCCGAGTTCTCACAGACGCTAACCTTGAAATCACTGCCATTATTAGCAGAGTCATTATTAGCATTAGAAAAGCAAATGGGGCTAATAATATTTGCCATTATGGCTAAAAACGCCTATTAATCCCTAATCCGCACCACAATTAAGAGCATGGCTGGGTGTTTTTGTGAGTCGTTCTGCATCTCCTTGCCGGGGAAACGAGACAATTTAACAGCCTCAGAGGCAGAGAGAAGGTGGGAGGGCGAGGTATTAAGCAACTGGTTCCTGCTCTCCATCTCTATTTTGAAAGCGATCAGCCGGGGTGTTTTTGAGTGACAGGCGTAACAGAAGCAGATTTGACTGGATAGAGACAAGAGGGTGGCGGTGGAGGCGTCGCTCGCTGCGTTGAAGCACGTTATCTGTCTCGGTACAAGTGCATCAAATCAAATGGGAGAGGGGATATTATTAAAGCAACCCCCTTTTTTCCTCCGCTGTGAACTGTGACTTAATAAGCTATGCCAATTAGGGGAACAAAAATCAGGCACGCCATCGGGGCTGTATCTATCCTCGCCCAAATTTCTCTGCTAATGCGTGAAGCTCGCTGGCAGAGGCGACAGCGCTGCTGTGTTTCTCTGTTTGGCTTTGACACGAAAAAGAAGAAGAGGAAGAGGTGGAGGGTTGGACAAAAATAATACAAAACGGGATAAAGCTGATTGATTTCTCGATCGTTTGCCTGAGACTTTCTCAAGTATTCTGTATTTTTCTTTTTGACAAAAAAAATCCCATGCAGAAACCAACCAAGAATGTACCTACTGACACGTACTCTGTTTTACCAAATCCTGAGCAAATTTTACTGAATTTCAACAAATGCTATTTACAGATTTCTGCTGTACAAATGGATGATTCTCACCAAGTCGTGATTAAATACAAAAAACTACATTTGTTTTTGGTTTTTTTGTTTGACAGTCTGGTCTAATGTAATGCACCGAGTGGAAAACATCTAAAAACAGCAGCAAAAGTTCGATCATTTAATGTATGACTTCAGATCATGATATACGTCGATATCGCCCAGCGCTAATTTGTGCCGCTGAAAATAGTTCCTAACAAATTAACTATTTACTCCTGTGTGAGCAACTGTTTCAGGAGCCTACTTCTAAAATTCAAACACACATTTATGGGTTGCTTTAAAGATCTAGGTCACCATTAAGAACTGATGGGTTTGTGATCCACCAACAGGACAGAGAAGTCAGGAAGACATTCACAGGTGAGGCTCACTGGTGACTCTAAACTGGCCGTAGGTGTGAATGTCTGTGTGAGTGGTTGTTGTGTGATTGGCTGACGACCTGTCCGAGGTGTACACCACCTCTCACCCAATGTCAGCTCAGCTTGGAGCTCAAGGATAAGCAGGTGTATCTAACAGACGAATAGAATAATGGATGGTGTTGGTCTGATCTGGTCCTTTTTTTCCATCCCTTGTCATTCCCACCCTTCCCTTTATTCCTTCATCCTCATTCCTCCTTTCTTTTTCTTTCCTTACATTCTTCCACCCTTTTTTCTTCCTTCTATCCTTCATCTTTTCCCTTTCCTTCGTCTTTGCCCTCCATCTCTTTATTTATTCTTTCATAAGAATCCTATACATTTAATTGATTTCCTTCTTCCCTTCCTTTCCCTTTTTTCCTCCTCCCTTTTTTCCTTTCCTCCCTTTCCTCTTTCCTTTCTCTCTTTCCTTCCTTCCATTTTTCCCTTTCCTTCTTCCATTCTCCCTTTCTTCCTTCTTGAATCACTTCTTACCTTACCTTTCCTTTCTTTCTTCCTTTCACTCTCCTCTTCTTTGTTTCTTTCAGCTGACACTTGAGGAAACATTTCCTCTAATTCTCGTTGCCAACTTTCTGTTCCATGGCAACAGGGATGATGATTTGCCCTCCTGCCTCCAAAGTTCCCTTCCCATCCCCCTCTTTGGTCCCATCTACACACACACACACACACACACACACACACATTCAAAATCTCTTCAAATCGCTCAGACACACATGCTCAGCACTCATTCTCCTATGAACATACGCATTTACACTCTCTCACACACTCATAATCACACCTCAGTCCCCTTCCAACACTATTGACAGGGAGACAAACAGCGGATCTGAGAGGTTATAACAGCGTTAAAAAAAAAAAAAGAGGAAAAACACCAAAACCAGCCAAGACCTGAAATAGACAAGTGGCGGTGGCAGCGGTTTTGACAGGCAGAGTGAAGCCGCTCGCTGAATGGCTTCATCCAGGAGGAGATTAGAAACACACACAGAGTTTGAAGTGTGCATTATCTTTCCAGGGATGATCCCAAAATAAACAACAACGGCGAAATCTCCCAATAATTAAAACGCCTAATCCACTTCCTGGTTGGCGATGACCGTGGGCTGAGCGTGTCAGCCGGGACTCGTGGGGATTGTGTGGCGTTTATGTTTAGATGCTTTTGTGTTTAAAGGTGAATTTATGAACCAAAAATACGAGGACTTACGCGGAACGAAGAGACGGCCTCAAAAGTGAAATTTATTCACAGCATTGTGAGAAGCTTGTCATTTCAAAATTCAACCTCTACATGAGACACGCTTGGAAAAAATGTCGCTCCTTATCCTCAAAAGCATCAGATCCAGCCAACCCTAATACCTGCTTTTATTCCTCTGCCTCCCTGAATGACTGACATGCTATTTTTACACAACGCTACGTGTTCAATGCTTTCATCCCGGCTCTTGTCTTCTTTACGTCCTAATTTTGCTGTCGATGTCGTCTTCTTCAGCCTGTTTGGTAACCTCCACCTATTTTCTGGATTATTAGGGACAAACTGTGCTCTTTGTGTTTGGGACTTTCTGCATTGTGGCAAAAGACCTCTGTTATTATAGAAGATTAAACAAGAGGATGTCATGTAAATTAGTGAGCCGTAGTGTCGTGTTGGTATCAAACCTCACTGCTTACTTACTTATTTTACTGAAACTGACCAAATTCTCATAAAAGTAATCCATCATTTTATAGGGTTTTTGTAAATTGTATATTTAGGTTTTATATAATACATACAGCCTCAGAGCCTCTCTGTTGATATGTAGATGAATATCAGTGCATGTAGAGCAAACCTATCACTAGGTCATTAGTTATCAGGTTCCATTTGTATTTATTGCGCAAACTTTAACCAAATTTTTTAAAAACTTGGCAAAAGAAAATGTGAGTTAATGCACATTTCCAACCATTGAGCGCAGCAGGATACAGTCAGTGGCACTAATTCTTCGGCCATGCTGATGAGACGGTGCAATTAAAGTGCAAATAAAAATGTGATGCAAATATGATATTTCTGTTTGTTTCGTGCATTCATGTGAGGGAGGTTACAGTGTTTTAATAGCTCCGCACAGATCTGATGTTTCCGTCGGCTGCAACTTTTCGTCTCTGCAGAGGACGTTTAATTCCCAGCTCGCTCTCAGCAGAAAAACAGCTGTATTGGTAGTCTGCACAAGTAGATTACAACGCAACGCAAGTTTATTTGATAGGCTGCAAGATGTAGTAGCTGTAGTAATTCGGACGGGAGCGGAGGAGGAAGTCACGTGACGTAGCGTAAAAAGCAAGAAAGCGTGGACATGGAGGAGGTGGAGCAGATGGATGGGTCGAACAAACACAGGGCTTTCACCCAGGAAACATCTGACTTATTTTAACGTACGCTGCATACATCAGGGCTACGTAACATAACCCAGGATGCATTGAGGATGCGTTCTTAACTCACATGCTCCATTTCTGTTAATGTTGCATTTTATTTTTAGCGATACTTTTCCTGGCCAACTTTTCCACCTCAACCGAGAATAAAAACCAGTTTGTCGTGTTTTGACTTTTGAGGGATTTTCCAGCATTTCGGGTCTGTGCACAAATTGAAGACGTGCAGAAAAACAGGTGGTTGGAAGCACGACCGCCTGTTTTATCACGTCAAGGCACGCTGAACCGAGCCCGCTGAACTCAGCGCTCCATCACACTACTCCAAGGACAGGAGGAGCAGATCCATTGGACTGGAAGTGTTTGTGTATGGGGAAATCAAACGGCCCAAAAAAGTTATGCCACAAAAGTCAGCTCAAATTATCTGTAACTCCAGAATTACATGCTCCTTCTATGAATGACAAAATGTTAACCCCTTATGGTCATAAAGCTTTATCAAATCCATTTGGAAAGAACAAGATAGAATAGACTTTTTCACTTACTAATTTACCAGTTTTAGGGCCCCTGGTGGCCTCTGAGCACCTGCTAAGTCCAATGTAGGCCTCAAGCCAATGCTGCCGTGCTGTCAGTTTTTAAAGGCCAAAGAAATGGATATGAATGGATGAGATGCGATTATTAATCCCACGCAAGGAAATGAAAGTCTTGATCTAAGTGATGAGAGGAAAATACTTGACAGGAGTGAACACTGAATGTAACGTTTCATCTCCAAACACATCTTTAAATGTTTTCTTAAACTTCTCCGATGTCTAAAGCAAAGACACGACTGTTAGCCTGAGCCTGCGTGGACTCAGCTGAGCGTCGGTGCGTCCCAGCCTCTGGCCTCGCCCCAGCCTTTTCAAACTGCTGCTCTCGTGGCTGTGTAGGTCTATAGAGTTCTAATTAGCTGCATTCACAAACAGCGCCGGGCTCATCAAAATGCCGAGGCCTGTAGAAAGCCACAGCAGGGGTGAGCGGAGCATGAGTGTGCGTGTGTGTTTGTGTGCATCTTTCACACATGTGTCTTCAGATGTGCGTGCACGAGAAACGGAGTGTGATTTGTGTACAGGGATGCAAGAGTGTGTGTGTAAGACACCAGTGTGTGTTCCTGCACCAAAGCTAAAAAAAAAAGCAAACCCAACAATCTGAAAATGCAGATACACATCGGAGCAGCAAACCGAGGCCTCACAACCGCTGCAAATTCTACAAAAACTCACCGTTTTTCCCCCCAAAATCAGAACATTTGTCGTCCCGCCTCACATTTGTATGCACAGCACGGGAGCAAACAACACCGCCGAAACCGCAGAGCACAAACAACAACAACCACACAATGAAGCAGTAAACAAAGACGACGTCTCGACATCTCTCTGTTTTCCAGCCAACAAACAAAATGGCTTCCGAACGCCGTTTAGAGGCAAAAACCACGAGCGGGAGCGACATAAACAACCCAGCTGTTATCTGTGAAAAGCTCCCGGGAAAGATTTTTAAAAGGAAGCGTCCTCCTGCTCTGAAGGGTCTGAAGGCGCGATGGTCTGAGCTCATCTCGTACAGATGTTATAGAACATGACACACACGCGTAAAATGCTGGAAAATACATGAGGGAACCTGATGTATGATCATTATCATCTATACAAACCTGTTGGACTGCACACACTTTAGCATTTTTGTCATCGCTAGAATTTAAATGTCCATAAACTCATGCAGATATTGTCAGCATATAAGAATATTGGAGATTCATTTAGCAACTGTTAGCTTTACTGTCAGGAAGTCTGTTCATCAATTGATTCAAGCCAATCGACAACTAACAAACAGCCCAAAGACATTTTTTTAAGTTTTAATAATATATAGAACTAGAATTATCAACTCGCGGCTGTACTCCTCTGCCGGCCAGTCAAGTTGCAGTTTACATACATGTAGTGAAGACTGGAGGAATTTAATAAATGTAAGTACATTTTTGGGTGAAATGGAAGTTATCACTACACTGATTTTGCCGTGAATCATTTCCAGGTAGAAGCATGCTGTGTTCACTTAGAGACTGTTTTTGCAGAGGAGCCCAGAGGACTGATGGAGAGCTTCATCACATGGTGCAACAACAATCACCTGAAGCTCAGTATCAGCAGAACCAATCAGCTTGTAGTGGACTACAACGACTCAAATATTGGCGCTGCAGCAGAGGAGCAACAAATTGTACAACATGGAGGCTTCACGCACATCCTCAACCCCGCAGCACAGAAGATCTCTACAAGCGGCACAGTTTCAAGGTGAAGACCCAAGATTAGCTATGGTGTTGCATAATGCCCAGAAAAGTGTTTTTTTTTTTTTTGGATATAAAATCTCATCACTTCTTCCGTTTATCTTATGGAAACATTTCTGTGAAATTCTGTCATAATTACCGCATGATTTTTTTTGATTTATGGTCAAAAATGTCTTTTGTGAGGTGAAAGTGACGTTTGACCACCAGAATCTGACGTGTGAATGTGTGCCAAATTTGAAGAAATTCCCTCAAGGCGTTCCTGAGACACGAATGGACAGAGGAATGGTCAGACTGCCCAATAGCATAGCACCTCCGGCCGTGGAACAAAAAGAAAAACAACAACTCACAGACATAAAAAACCACCACAACCAATGACAGAACAGTTTTTTTGAGTGGAACCACTCGGCCGGCAGAAAGATTTCACTTAAACTCCCCCTACACGTCTGCACATAGTTACACATAAACACACCTCAGCAAGGTTCAGAACTCGCTGTTCAGAGCTCACTGACTGACTAACTCAGCACCAAGTGGGCGTTCAGACCCAAACCAGCCCTGCGTTAAAAGCCACGAGTTACTGCAGAAGGCTCAGCAGACACCAAAGGATCTCACAGCAGCTGAAATAATACTCCGACCGTGGAGAGTACAACTCCGGAAAGTCACAGCCACAATTATTAGTTGCGCGGTCAAAAGCAAAAATGCACCAGGAATGCATGGTTGCATGTGTTTGACGGATGAGCCTGCAGTTTTTCTCTGAGCCCTCTGCTTCATTCAAATAAATGCATTTTTTTCAAACAGGGCTAAAGTCAGTGTGAACGTGGCCCAGCTGACTGACTGACCCGATCAATCAATAACACTCTGAGTAATTACACACTGACGGACGCTTTCACTCATGAACCCGCTCAGCGGCTTTCAGACCGGCTGGATGAAAGCATGAATGACTGAATCAACTAAGTCTTGACTCACTCACTTACTAACAGAGCGACTGACTGTCTGTGTGAATCGACCAATAACACATCATGTAGCTACAGACCGACTCTTTCTGTAGCTAGCTACCTCCATCACTCATGTGCAGGGGTGGAGGAGGCATTCAGGTGCTTTAGTAACAGCACTCATACTCCTATTTAAAAATACTCATTGCACGTAAAAGTCATGCATTTGGAATATTACTTGAGTAACAGCATGTGAGCATAATCAGGAAAAATTAGAGGATTAAAAGTGAAAGTATTCGATGTAAAAACGGCCTAAAGCATTATGTTTTTTATCAATTTATTATTAGTCATACATTTGTGCAAAAGCAGGATTTTAGTGTCGTAGCTTATTGAGGTGGAGCTCAATTTGAACTATTTTGTGTAGCCCTGCAACTACTGATTATTTTCACTGCGGATTAATCTGCTGATTATTTTCTGCATTCAAATCAGAAAATGGTGAGAAATGCCATCACAATTACCCACAGCCCGAAGCGACACCTTCCCGTAACACTGTTTTGTCAAACCAGTCGTCCAAACCTCAAAATTATTACAAATAAATCAATATTATCAAAATAATTAAAAGGAAAAGCAGGAAATCTTCCCATTTGACAAGCTGGAACCATGAAATGTTTTGCATGACAAATGACTGAAGGATTATCAGAGAAGTTGGCAATTTATTTTCTGTCGATCAACTCCTTTCAGCACCACTTGTACATACTGTTGGTAGTTTATTTCAGAACAAACCAAGCTTTATGTACACTTGAGTAAATGTACTCTGCATTCCACCACTACGATGTACCAGTGAGTGTGTGACTTATTTACTGGCTGACTCAATGAATGAAACACAGACTCCATCCCTACACAGAAGAATGAATAAATCATTGATTGACTCAATTTGTATATTTAGAAACAGAATATCTGATGGACTGAAGTACTGACTGCACAGTTAAACGCTACATTTCAAAGTGAAGCCACCATGTCCCACCACTGATCAAACCAAACTGTGCCTGTTCCACACTAACAACACCACTGTGCAGAAAAACACGGCGAACTGATGCACACACACACACACACACAAACACACACACAGAGGCAGGAAAGAATGAGAGCAGCAAATCAGAAAAACAGGAAGTCTCCTTCAGGAATGAACTTGAGCAGCTGAAAAACAAACGTGGCGCCCCAAAATAAAGAAACATGTAGAAATCACGACATCGCCTAATGATGATAAATCCGTACGCCATTCAGTGTGACAAACTCCACATGAGCACACGACACACACGCATGTTACAGGTGATTTGAGCAAAGTAAATGTCACGCTTGGTCACATGCTATAATATTCAACCTCACAACAATCTCCATCTGGTCGGAGTGTGTTAATCCGCTGCTGAAAATAGTCCCCAATAGACACACTATGCTCTCCTGTTTGAGCAGCATTTGCTCAAAACTACAGCAGCCGGCTGTGAGAGGAAATTACTGAGCATTTTTTAAATAAAAATATATTTGTGAGATGTTCGACATTTACGTCTTTGGTAGGAATCAAAGGGTTTGGCAGTCAGTGCCACAGACAGGGAAGTATAGATGGATGAATGTGTAATCAAAGCTACATAATTCACCTCATTGTTTGAATAACGTGACATTCTAAGCTAAATTTTAGTACAGAAAATACCAGCCAGCTCAACAATAATGCCAACCAGAGTACTCAAATAATAAAAGAGCAAGTCAGAGTTTATAAGAACAGATCCTCCTCAAAATAAAAAATGATCCACAAAGCAAAACGACATCAAACGCAAAAACTGCTTCTGCATGTAGAGAACATGGCTCCCAACACAAGAAAATTCAAACAGCAAGCGAAGCACCAGCGAGCAGGTGTAAAAGGAAGGAGAGGAGGAGGCTGAGAGAGGGAAAAGAGGAGAAAAAGAAGAAGGAGGGGGAAAAAAGAAGAAGGCTGACGTACTTGAGCCAGAGAAATGTCCGCTCCCCAGGGAGGTCGGCCCGTTCTTTCCACTGCTAACAGGAGGGGAAAACATCTACAAGACAAACAGAGCGCACATTACCTCCGAGAGCACTGACACTGCAGACAGCAAGACACATCTCTACAGAAACATCACTGCAGCTACACACCAAAAGCTTCGTTCCAAAACGCCAGAGCGGCGTCTGGCTGCGAGACGCTGCCGCCGCCACATTCTCATCACGCTACAGTCTGACTGGGAAATGTCTTAAATTTAACGCTCACTCCATGATCTTTATTTTTATCTCATCTGAGCATTTTTTCTGCTTTTGAAATATGACTTATCTTGTTTTGGAAGGAAGCTCTTTGTGGATATTTACCAAGAAAACAAAAGGTCCATCATCACTGGGGCTGGGTGTCACTCCATTTTGTGTTGGTATCAATACCACTATTTCTAAAACACAAATGTGTTTACAAAAAAAGACAAAGTTCTCAAATGTAAAATATTTTTTAAACAATCTGACAAGAACTTTGCAGAAATGAACTGCAGTCAGTCTGTTCCTGCCTGACCAGGATGTGAGTCCTGCAGAGGTGGGACAAACTCACTGTTTTAAACATGCAAATCTTTGCTGTCAAGTCCTGAATCACGACCGGGTTATGTCTGAAGTCACGACTGGTAAAGTCCCACGGGACAGTCCCACAGAACTGAGCCAAGTCCCAAGTCAAGACAGGTGTGTCCCACATCAAGTCCAACAAGTCCCAAATCAAGACTAACAAATCCAGCGTCTTCATGGGAAGACAGGTAAATCCTAAGTCAGGTCCCAAGTCAGGTCCCAGTTTAAGACAGGTAAGTCCAAAGTCAAGTCCAAACCAGGTCCAAGTCCTTTACTTTGTGTTTCAACCTGAAGTCAGTATGTGCCCTTCACTGAACAAAGAATCTGAACATTCAGCATTTTAACTTACAGCATTAATGAAGACATTTTTAAATTCTGACTTTCATTAAACTTTATCACATTTGATATCTAACTGATCAAACTCATCATGTCATTCCTGAGCCAGGTGTGTTGCATGTTGCCATTTGTTCTTTGATGGACCTCAGCAGTCTTTACATCCGACTGTGATCATCTGAGGCGTCGTCTGTTGTCTGTCTGCTGGTCACTTCTGACACACACACCTTTCCTTCCTGCATTGCTGTCTTTTTTTTGGCATCTTTAATTTGTAGGCGTGAGAATGTTAAGTTACTCCAAGTCAAACAGTCACCAGCCATCAAAGGTCAGGTGCAATTTGTTTGTTTTTTTAATGTGTAAAGTCATCAGGCTCTGACTCTGGTCCACGTCGTGACTCCGGTCCACACCTCTGTAGTGTTTTCAATACTAAGGACACGTTGTGGTCTGCACTCGTGGATGGAGGTTCGATACCCAGCCCTAATGATCACACAGACTCTCGGTTCAGAGCTGAACACAGATATGAAGAGTTCATCGTCCAAAATGCCGTGGGAACGTTTTTGGGAAGCAGGAAGAGATCAGATTCCTCGCTGAGCATCTGTGAAAAATACACAGGATGAAAAACATCACCTGCTCACCTTTATTCTAAATGTGCTTTCATTCAAAAGTGGCACTTTTGCCAAATGTTTGATGGCTCGGTTTGGAATGAAACACTTCATATCTGCTTCATATCTGACTTCAACATACGAGATAATCATCAGGACTAGTTACCATCTGCTCTACAGATCTACAGGAAAATCAAGCCCACGTTGAGACAGAGACTGAAGCTGAGTACTGACTCCTGTCGCTGAACTGCACGAGCTACTGTACAGCTCCACGAGAGAACGCGTCACAGTATCAGATGAGACATCTGACCCCGACAGATAACCTCTCTGGATAAACACCAGGTCAGCGTGCCGCTGTGTTTGACGGGGGAATCTCAGTGATGGAGAACACACTCTGAGCGTCACACTTTCAGATGCTAAAAGCTTTTCAGGATTTCAGGTATTGAGGGAATTTTTCTTTTCTTCCGAATTGACCACGATATTGCGTGAGTAAATGAGCCCCGCCTTAAACAATGGACACTTGATCCGTCATTGTTCTTAACGCAGCCTGTGGGGCCTGTCAGCGGGTACGTCGGATAACGAGGTTGCTCCTGCGTTCGATCTCCCTCGCGGCTGCGGCGAATCAGGACAAAACAAATGTCTGGGAGCTAAAAGACGTGATTCTGATCATCAGCAGGTCTATCGATATCCCAGGCGAGGCACTTTGAGCTGCTGGTGTCGGTTTGTAGGCGTGCAAAGACAGATGATCGCATAAATTAATGCATCCGGCCTGCGTTTATAATGAGGAGAGACACACTCCGGCTGCTGCTGCCCTCCTTTGTTTGAACACGTTTTCAAGAAATAGAATATAAGACAGGCTGATTGACATTTTTGGAAACCTGTAAAAAAACAGGAAACACAGGAAAAATATCTATAATATTCCTGTGATAAACCTCAGGGAGTCAGGAGCATGTCTGTGCTCCGAAATCAGGATTTTGTTGCACTTTGGTCCACAGTTATAATCTTCTAATTTTCTTTTAGTGACTACAGTATGCGTGTGCCATTAATGAGCCGTTTATGGTGATTTAATTGGACTTTTATTCGTATTTAATATTACTACACCTGCATACAGTAAGCCTTTCACTCTGTTTAGGCTTACTGTATGCATCGCTACATAAAGTATACTGTTTGGATCATTACAGTATTCCAAGAGAGGTTTCTCATGTCTGTATGGTTCCTAATAATGGATTGAGTAATCCCATTTTACAACAACAGTTTAAAAATATTCCTACAATATTCTCACATTGGCGTACGTACCATATGTCTGCGGGACTCAGTTATGAATTTAACTGTCTTATTGTCAGGCTTTTTGGATAGATATCACTGCAACGTTCCTATAATATTCCTATAATGTTGTTATGGAGACTTGAGAGAATGTGCATCCCACTAAATGATGAGTTTACAGTGATTTTATTCGACTTTTGTCACCTATGATACTTCTATAGAGACTCCAACAGTGTATTTATGGTATACACAGGCCTAGCTAGCCATGACAGCACATCTTTTTAAATATTATATTAGTATAAGGCATGTGCCTGTGTGTGTGGATCTCAGTTCCTACATAGCAATGATCTTACTGTACACCCTTTGATGAAAATCTCACAATAACAGTCCTGTAATACTCCTGTAGCATTCAGAGATGACTGAGTTTATGGTTTAATGAGTGGACACATACTGTTTGACATACAGTGCTAATTTCTAATATTGAAAAATCACAATGGTTTAACTGTGGGAGATTATTGTGTAGATTGCATTGCTCTGATAATATCTTCTGAATTTAAAACTCCTCTGACATGTGTAGAATATTTCTGTAACACTCGTACAGAGGCAGTTTCAGTGTGTGTGCAGGCCTCAGCTGGGATTTTCTCTCATTCGTTTATCGCATTAACATTCCAGCACAGACTGAAGGGTTCATTTATGGGGTTTTGCTCTCTTATTTGTGAATCTCGTGCAGCATCACTCGTTTCTTTAAGACTGATGCTAGGCTATGTGATAACAGTGCCTCCTGTAAAATATTTCAGCACTCCTCAGGTCACCTACGTTGTGGATGAGGCCTCATCTGATCCATTTTGTTTATTGCAGGAACATTCCTGTAGGAACTGTTGCAAAAAAATATTAAAAAGTAATAATTTTCTCACCTACATTTGCATCTCATGCAGCATGATTAGCCTCGGTCTTATGGCACTGATATTTTCATATTATGTTCATGATATCTCTCCACGTTTCGTAACAGAATTAATGGAAGTGCGTTTTTTTTTCTTCTTCATTTTGGGGTGTTTCTAATTTTTTTTTTCCTCCTCCTCTTCAGACCAAAGTTGCTCCCAGAGGAGGAGAGGCGCAGAGAAAACATGGCCGAGAGCGGGGACACTGTTTCCTGTCCGTCAAGTTCACAACGCAGGCTCCTCTTTTCTAAAAACGCAAACTTTTAAGCGGAGTCGTGAGTTGGGGCATTTACGCGGCTGCTGCAGGAACATGCAGTCTGCGGTGACAGTGTGACACGTTTCTGTCTTTTCGGCTGCCTGCCTGCCTGTCTGTCTGTCATGCAGGTTCATGATTCAACATCGAGCCTTTTGCATCTGAAACGCTGTGTGCAACCCGGCGCAGAGCGCATGGAGCAGCCTATGAACTCACACAGACAAAAAGAAACATTTTCTGAATCCTATCATGGGCAAAAAATCACGCTACACATGAAGGAAAAAAGGACTTAAAATGAGATATACTACCATGGATGTTGGGAACATTTTCAAATCGCTGTTTCGCATCTATAAGACAACAAAATTACTAATGCAGCATCACAATTCTCTGCACACACACACGCACACACACACACACACACACACACACACACAGAAAACAAAAAAAGAAATTACAAAACCAACAATATGCACTGAGTTCTATGCAAGTTACTCTACATAAACACACAACTTTTGTGCAAATAGTTGAGCGAAGGTTAAAATATGCAGGTTACGTACGGTGCAACTCACACGTTAAAATGTAAACAGTGGTGGCTGAATGAAGCCTACAGGACGCGTTTATTTTCCTCTACGGGTTGTACTGTCATGATACAAGTCCTAACATTCATATTTACAAGAAGAAGGAGAGGATGAGTGTCCTTACCGCGCTGAAATCCAGTAAGTCACTCAGTTCCTTGTCTGTTCCCAAAGCTGCCATCCGCTGTTGATGATGCATTTTAGCAAAATCGCACGGACCTAAAAACATGGAAACAAACGGAGAGATAGATGGATAGAAGAGGATAGGTAGACAGATTGATAGATGGAGAGATAGAGGGAGGGAGAGGAGAGAAGAGAGGAGGAAGACCTCGGCTTTTTGCGCACCGCTCCGCTCCCGGATCTCTTTTCCTCCACAGCGAAATAAATCCAGTAAAACAACCTCAAAGCCTCGATCGCGAATCTAGTTTTCTTTCATCCTCGGAGCAGGGGCTCAGTCCCGGGTTCCTGGTTAGGCAGCAGGAAATAAATCGCAAGAAAAAAAAAACTGACAGGAAATCAAAAGACGGGGGGGTTGGCGACAGGACGGGAATCTTTTCGCGAGTGTTTTGGTGTGTTTTCCCCAGCCGAAGAAGTCCGAGCTCTCCGCGCTGACACGCAGTTTGTCCGCCGCGGCTGACTGTCAGGCTCACACACGATATAAATAAATAACACGCTGCGTCTCCGCGAAGCGCGCGGGGAGGAAAAGGATCACCTCTGAAACGCGGACTGCTTGTTCTGCGTGCGTATGCGTGCGTGTGAGTGTGTGTTGTGTCAGAGGAGGAGTGAGAGCAGGGTGAGCGCTGCTCCTGGCCGGGCTGAGGGTCCCCTCCGCTCGGCTGCGGGTGCTGAAGATCCCCAGGTACGCAGGACGGATCCCATGTGCGTCTGGCACAGCCTCGGCGTGAAAATGCGTTCGTGCGGCCACCTAGCTTACGTTCCCGTCTAACACCACCGCGCCGAGCACCGAGCCGCCGCCGCCGCTGCTGCAGGAGGGAGCGCGGAAAATCTGCAGAAAAACAAACGCATTTGGAA
Source organism: Chelmon rostratus (assembly GCF_017976325.1). NCBI lineage: Eukaryota > Metazoa > Chordata > Actinopteri > Chaetodontiformes > Chaetodontidae > Chelmon > Chelmon rostratus. The sequence goes on along the minus strand of NC_055676.1, from coordinate 3,596,987 downwards.
GAAAATTTGGTTTGTAGGTTTGATTGATTGGCTGATTGGTGCGGCGATTGGCTGCTGTGATTTGGACTGGGTTAATTGGGCTAATTGAGGTTGGAAAGGTGATGTTTTTTTCTGCAATGGTCCTTGAACCCTCGGCAAACCAAAACTTTTTACGAATTGTTTTAAAATCTTTCTGTTAATTTGTGTGTTGCGTGTATTTACTTGATTACGTTTATTTCATATCAGCATTTGCATGTCTTAATTTTAGATATTTATTAAAGATATTGTTTTTATTCATTTAGGTGGTTCATTTCCGTATAATCATTTGTTTTACATCCCTAAATATGTCTATCAATGAATCCATCTTTTGTATTTTATGTGGACAGTTTATGCTTTTTCTTTATTGGTTGGACTAAAAAGTACATTGAAACAAGTGCAGCACCTGACCTGCATGGTAACCCCCTATGGGTCACCACTTAAACCACAACAGCACCAAAACCCACCTCTGTGGAAATACTTTGCAGTACTTTGCTTTTTTTTCTGTGTGTGTGTGTGTGTGTGTGTGTGTGTGTGTGTGTGCGCGCAGCTCACAGCCTGCAGGTATAAAATGACTGGCCTATTTCTGCAAATTACACCCTGCATGTGCGGGTTTCTTTCACAGAGGAAAAGCAAGCAAAAACACACAGGTGCAGGTACGACATAAAGGCTTATTTGTTGCTGTGTAAAGTGGTCCTGCCTGTTGGCCCTTCACAGACTGCCGCTCTCAAACAAACTGAAGGCCATGTGACAGCTTATACAGCAAGCAGTGCAGAGCCACTCGTTGTCACAAAATACTGAAGTGAAAGCATGTTTAATCTGCCTTATGTTCCTGATCTGAGGTGATTTAATCAACGTTTTTTATGCTGGAAGTGCCGATGGTACGATCTTGTCAGAGATGAAGTGGACAGCAAACACACCACAACTCTCGTTACCCACTTTTTGAAGCCAAACCACACCTGACCTGACCCCGAGGCTGATTACCAATCATGCAGCAGGAAGCTGGCCCCAGACCACAAACCGCCCAGGGTCCCCCAAAAGCCCCACGTTCACTGTGTGTCAACTGTTGTTATTGCTGTTGTTGCTCTGGCATGTTGATTGACTGCAAATTCTTCGGGGAAATTGCACCATAAAGTACAGACTGGCAGGCTGTGCATTCTTAGCTAATAATAATGTGGCCCTGTCTCGCAGAGGGCCCAAGCACAAGTATTTTTAGGTCCCAGAGTCCTCACAAAAAACAAAAAACACCACACATCTTATACGATAAGACGAGATAAGATCACCACACATTGAATTGAGTGAAAACTGTTAATATTGTCAATGTGAGTCATTAAAAGCAAGCAGGGGAAAAAAGACAGCAAGTCTTGTTTAATGTCAAATCAAACCGAGAGGACGTGGATGCCGTGAGGTTACTGATGTGTGTTGGTTGTGTCTTCATTCTAAAGTTTGTTAATATAATGCTGACACAATAGCAGAGGTCACTAAATGTCAATGCGATGCATCATCAGGGATCTTAGTAACAAACTGAAACCACTGGCCGTCTGAAAGGAAATCAATGTAAAATGTCAGAAAGTAAAGTGATGCAAACGCTCAGGAAAGAACAGGTTTTCTGATGCAGGGGGAGAACAGTACGGTCTTCAAGTTTAGGCTACTAAAAAGACTTGGTTTCACCTTCATGATAAGAAGAAAACAACAGAAACGAACTGCTTCAAGCTAAAAAGATTTCAGTCCTGGTTGATCTGGTGACATCCGTGGTTAATGGTGGTGTGTTTTAACATTCCGGGTTCCAGAGTTGAGCTGGAAATGATGCGCGGGAAACACGCCACGATCACTTGCTCTGTCAAGAAGACAGCGGAAGAGGAGCAACTGGTCTGTTTGTTTGCAGTGCAGCCAAACAAACTGTGGACTGAGAGGACAGTCAGCTCGCTTTGTTTTAATCAAAAAGAAATCCAGCGGTCACATGCACCTGCTTTTGTCTTTTGCATTACGTCCAGATTGAGCTTCCTGACCAGCAATTAGCAGCTAAATGTCAGTAATCGGTGCAGACCGAATCAAAGCTAAAAGGAGAGGGAGTATTGGACTTATATTCATCAGGTGGACACAAACACGACTCCCATGGGACGATAATGTAGCCATGAGTGAGCCATTATCATTTTATAAGGTGACAGTATGTCAGTGTTGTGTTTATTGCTTGTTCCGCTGCACCCAAATAGCAAAAAAAAAAAAAAAGAGGGAAAAAAAATCACTGAATGCTGCTTTAAGGATTAAAAAATTAACATAGGTCGTTTTAATCCATTTGAACAACCATTTGACAATCGCATTACTGAGGACAGTCATGAACGACGATACTGAATGAAATGAAGAAGAAAGAAGGACAAAGGACAAAGAAAAAACAGAAAAATCAGGCAGAAGTTAATCTGTTAAGCTGTTGCTTGGAATCTCAAGGCCTGTGATCTGCTCTGTGCGGCTGACACCGACCGACATGTATACACATTATTTAAAATATTTGCCGGCCCTAATTTCTTTAATCGTTCCACTAGTTCATAGGACTGTGTGACCCCAGCTCGCCTCGTGATTTGACAATAAGCCGGGCTGAACTGTCAACTCCTCGGCGCGTCTCATTCATTATCTCCATGTGAGCGCAGGAAGAGCTGCACGACCATCAAACAACACATCCTGGTTTAGTCTGAGCGCTTTAACCTTGAAACAGAGCAGGAACACGCAGTTACAACACAGAACGTCTGTCACATCTGGGT